>NW_024057909.1:0-300000 GCF_016432855.1 Salvelinus namaycush
TTTGATACACTGACGATTTTGCAGGTTTTCCTACTTACAACGCATGCAGAGGTCTGTCATTTTTATCATATAGGTACACTTCAACTGTGAGAGACGGAATCTAAAACAAAATCCAGAAAACACTTGTATGATTTTTAAGTATTAATTTGCATTTTATTGCATGACATAAGTATTTGATACATCAGAAAAGCAGAACTTAATATTTGGTACAGAAACCTTTGTTTGCAATTACAGAGATCATACGTTTCCTGTAGTTCTTGACCAGGTTTGCACACACTGCAGCAGGGATTTTGGCCCACTCCTCCATACAGACCTTCTCCAGATCCTTCAGGTTTCGGGGCTGTCGCTGTGCAATACGGACTTTCAGCTCCCTCCAAAGATTTTCTATTGGGTTCAGGTCTGGAGACTGGCTAGGCCACTCCAGGACCTTGAGATGCTTTCTTACGGAGCCACTCCTTAGTGCCCTGGCTGTGTGTTTCGGGTCATTGTCATGCTGGAAGACCCAGCCACGACCCATTTTCAATGCTCTTACTGAGGGAAGGTTGTTGGCCAAGATCTCGCGATACATGGCCCCATCCATCCTCCCCTCAATACGGTGCAGTCGTCCTGTCCCCTTTGCAGAAAAGCATCCCCAAAGAATGATGTTTCCACCTCCATGCTTCACGGTTGGGATGGTGTTCTTGGGGTTGTACTCATCCTTCTTCTTCCTCCAAACACGGTGAGTGGAGTTTAGACCAAAAAGCTCCATTTCTGTCTCATCAGACCACATGACCTTCTCCCATTCCTCCTCTGGATCATCCAGATGGTCCATTTGGCAAACTTCAGACGGGCCTGGACATGCGCTGGCTTGAGCAGGGGGAGCCTTGTGTGTGTTACTAATGGTTTTCTTGGTTTCTTTGAGACTGTGGTCCCAGCTCTCTTCAGGTTATTGACCAGGTCCTGCCGTGTAGTTCTGGGCTGATCCCTCACCTTCTCTCATGATCATTGATGCCCCACGAGGTGAGATCTTGCATGGAGCCCCAGACCGAGGGTGATTGGCCGTCATCTTGAACTTCTTCCATTTTCTAATAATTGCGCCAACAGTGGTTGCCTTCTCACCAAGCTGCTTGCCTATTGTTCTGTAGCCCATCCCAGCCTTTGTGCAGGTCTACAATTTTATCCCTGATGTGCTTACACAGCTCTCTGGTCTTGGCCATTGTGGAGAGGTTGGAGTCTGTTTGATTGAGTGTGTGGACAGGTGTCTTTTATACAGGTAACGAGTTCAAACAGGTGCAGTTAATACAGGTAATGAGTGGAGAACAGGAGGGCTTCTTAAAGAAAAACGAACAGGTCTGTGAGAGCCGGAAATCTTACTCGTTGGTAGGTGATCAAATACTTATATCATGCAATAAAAATGCAAATTAATTACTTAAAAAATCATACAATGTGATTTTCTGGATTTTTGATTTAGATTCAGTCTCTCACAGTTGAAGTGTACCTATGATAAAAATGACAGACCTCTACATGCTTTGTAAGTAGGAAAACCTGCAAAATCGGCAGTGTTTCAAATACTTGTTCTCCCCACTGTACATATTCTTATTATTAACTTTACACTTGTGTGTATAGGGTAGTTGTTGTGAAATTGTTAGATTAGATTACTCGTTGGTTATTACTGCATTGTCGGAACTAGAAGCACAAGCATTTCGCTACATTCACATTAACATCTGCTAACCATGTGTATGTGACTAACAAAATTTTATTTGATAACAGGAATGTCATCATGTAGGTAGTCTACCTGCACCATAACAGGAATCTATTAATGTAGGTAGTCTAACTGCACCATAACAGGAATCTATTAATGTAGGTAGTCTACCTGCACCATAACAGGAATCTATTAATGTAGGTAGTCTACCTGCACCATAACAGGAATCTATTAATGTAGGTAGTCTACCTGCACCATAACAGGAATCTATTAATGTAGGTAGTCTACCTGCACCATAACAGGAATCTATTAATGTAGGTAGTCTACCTGCACCATAACAGGAATCTATTAATGTAGGTAGTCTACCTGCACCATAACAGGCATCTATTAATGTAGGTAGTCTACCTGCACCATAACAGGAATGTCATAATGTAGGTAGTCTACCTGCACCATAACAGGAATGTCATCATGTAGGTAGTCTACCTGCACCATAACAGGAATCTCTTAATGTAGGTAGTCTACCTGCACCATAACAGGCATCTATTAATGTAGGTAGTCTACCTGCACCATAACAGGAATCTATTAATGTAGGTAGTCTACCTGCACCATAACAGGAATCTATTAATGTAGGTAGTCTACCTGCACCATAACAGGAATGTCATAATGTAGGTAGTCTACCTGCACCATAACAGGAATGTCATCATGTAGGTAGTCTACCTGCACCATAACAGGAATCTATTAATGTAGGTAGTCTACCTGCACCATAACAGGAATGTCATCATGTAGGTAGTCTACCTGCACCATAACAGGCATCTATTAATGTAGGCAGTCTACCTGCACCATAACAGGAATGTCATCATGTAGGTAGTCAACCTGCACCATAACAGGAATCTATTAATGTAGGTAGTCTACCTGCACCATAACAGGAATGTCATCATGTAGGTAGTCTACCTGCACCATAACAGGAATGTCATCATGTAGGTAGTCTACCTGCACCATAACAGGAATGTCATCATGTAGGTAGTCTACCTGCACCATAACAGAAATGTCATCATGTAGGTAGTCTACCTGCACCATAACAGGAATCTATTAATGTAGGTAGTCTACCTGCACCATAACAGGAATGTCATCATGTAGGTAGTCTACCTGCACCATAACAGGAATCTATTCATGTAGGTAGTCTACCTGCACCATAACAGGAATCTATTAATGTAGGTAGTCTACCTGCACCATAACAGGAATGTCATCATGTAGGTAGTCTACCTGCACCATAACAGGAATCTATTAATGTAGGTAGTCTACCTGCACCATAACAGGAATCTATTAATGTAGGTAGTCTACCTGCACCATAACAGGAATGTCATCATGTAGGTAGTCTACCTGCACCATAACAGGAATCTATTAATGTAGGTAGTCTACCTGCACCATAACAGGAATGTCATCACGTAGGTAGTCTACCTGCACCATAACAGGAATATATTAATGTAGGTAGTCTACCTGTACCATAACAGGAATCTATTCATGTAGGTAGTCTACCTGCACCATAACAGGAATATATTAATGTAGGTAGTCTACCTGCACCATAACATGAATCTATTAATGTAGGTAGTCTACCTGCACCATAACAGGAATGTCATCATGTAGGTAGTCTACCTGCACCATAACAGGAATCTATTAATGTAGGTAGTCTACCTGCACCATAACAGGAATCTATTAATGTAGGTAGTCTATCTGCACCATAACAGGAATCTATTAATGTAGGTAGTCTACCTGCACCATAACAGGAATGTCATCATGTAGGTAGTCTACCTGCACCATAACAGGAATCTATTAATGTAGGTAGTCTACCTGCACCATAACAGGAATCTATTAATGTAGGTAGTCTATCTGCACCATAACAGGAATCTATTAACTTCTTATGGCTGCAGGGGGCGTATTGAAAAACTGGAAAATATGTGCACATTTTCAAACGGCCTCTTAATCAATTTTTGCTCTTACAATATGCATATATTTACTACTATTGGATAGAAAACAGTCTCTAGTTTCTAAAAACGTTTGAATTATTTCTCTAAGTGGAACAGAACTATTTTTACAGCCCATTTCCTATCCGGAATTGAGATTTCCAAATGCGAGGTCTCTCTTTAAGACCTTGTCTATAAAAGGGCATGTCACTTAGGACTGTAGATACACGTCATACGCCTTCCTCTGGGTGTCATGCGGAAGTGAGAGCAGAAAGGACTTGAATATCTCGTCCAGGGACTGAACACAACCTCTTGGAGTGAGAACTGCGCACTTTATTTTTTTTTCTGGGCACGAAGTAGAACCTGGACTCGGCTCCTGGAATGCGCTCGTTAAAGGTGAATATGATCTCTGGCTTCGATATTATTTGATACATGTCACAATATCATCCTAAAGTATGTTTTTTTCAATATAGTTTAATTATATTATTGAAATTTATTCTGGACTTTAGACGTGATGCGACGCAAGAATTTTGTCAAGATGGAGAGGTTAGCGTCGCACGGCCAGTGTGCTTGCTAATTCAAGAGGGAAATAGTTCGTTCTGGATCCCAAACAAAGACTGTACTGGACAATGGACCCCTTTACAACATTCTGATGGAAGATCAACAAAGATAAGGACCCAATTTGGGATGCTTTTTCATATATCTGTCGAACTGTGCTATGCTACCGTTTGACTAGAATCAATGCTGCCGTGTGCTAGCTAATGTAGTAAGCTAATATAACGATATATTGTGTTTTCGCTGTAAAACACTTCAAAAATCAGAAATATTAGCTCTATTCACACGATCTTTGTCTTTCATTAGCTATCCACCATATATTTTTCTGAAATGTTTTATGATGTGTATTTAGTAGTTGACGTTGGTGTCTGTATTTTCTCTGGCTACTCCCGTGCGATTTCAGACTGTAGCTATGATGGGAGCAGTAATGTAAAACTGATTTATAGCTAAAATATGCACATTTTTTGAACAAAACATAGATTTATTGTGTAACATGTTATAGGACTGTCATCTGAGGTAGTTTTTTCTAGGTTATTTAGGTTGGTTCTAGGTTAGTTAGGTTGGCTTGTGCATGCTACTTGCATCCTACTTGTGCTGTGAAAAATGTCTGTCCTCTTTTTTATTTGGTGGTGAGCTAACATAAATATATGTGGTGTTATCTCTGTAAAACATTTAAAAAATCGGACATGTTGGCTGGATTGACAAGATGTTTATCTTTCAAATGCTGTATTGGACTTGTTAATGTGTGAAAGTTAAATATTAAAAAAAAAATAGATTTTGAATTTCGCGCCCTGCACTTGAAGTGGCTGTTGTCATATTGATCCCGACTGGGGGCTTGCAGCCCTGTAGGTAGTCTACCTGCACCATAACTGGAATCTATTAATGTAGGTAGTCTACCTGCACCATAACAGGAATCTATTAATGTAGGTAGTCTACCTGCACCATAACAGGAATCTATTAATGTAGGTAGTCTACCTGCACCATAACAGGCATCTATTAATGTAGGTAGTCTACCTGCACCATAACAGGAATGTCATAATGTAGGTAGTCTACCTGCACCATAACAGGAATGTCATCATGTAGGTAGTCTACCTGCACCATAACAGGAATCTCTTAATGTAGGTAGTCTACCTGCACCATAACAGGCATCTATTAATGTAGGTAGTCTACCTGCACCATAACAGGAATCTATTAATGTAGGAAGTCTACCTGCACCATAACAGGAATCTATTAATGTAGGTAGTCTACCTGCACCATAACAGGAATGTCATAATGTAGGTAGTCTACCTGCACCATAACAGGAATGTCATCATGTAGGTAGTCTACCTGCACCATAACAGGAATCTATTAATGTAGGTAGTCTACCTGCACCATAACAGGAATGTCATCATGTAGGTAGTCTACCTGCACCATAACAGGCATCTATTAATGTAGGCAGTCTACCTGCACCATAACAGGAATTTCATCATGTAGGTAGTCAACCTGCACCATAACAGGAATCTATTAATGTAGGTAGTCTACCTGCACCATAACAGGAATGTCATCATGTAGGTAGTCTACCTGCACCATAACAGGAATGTCATCATGTAGGTAGTCTACCTGCACCATAACAGGAATGTCATCATGTAGGTAGTCTACCTGCACCATAACAGAAATGTCATCATGTAGGTAGTCTACCTGCACCATAACAGGAATCTATTAATGTAGGTAGTCTACCTGCACCATAACAGGAATGTCATCATGTAGGTAGTCTACCTGCACCATAACAGGAATCTATTCATGTAGGTAGTCTACCTGCACCATAACAGGAATCTATTAATGTAGGTAGTCTACCTGCACCATAACAGGAATGTCATCATGTAGGTAGTCTACCTGCACCATAACAGGAATCTATTAATGTAGGTAGTCTACCTGCACCATAACAGGAATCTATTAATGTAGGTAGTCTACCTGCACCATAACAGGAATGTCATCATGTAGGTAGTCTACCTGCACCATAACAGGAATCTATTAATGTAGGTAGTCTACCTGCACCATAACAGGAATGTCATCACGTAGGTAGTCTACCTGCACCATAACAGGAATATATTAATGTAGGTAGTCTACCTGCACCATAACAGGAATCTATTCATGTAGGTAGTCTACCTGCACCATAACAGGAATATATTAATGTAGGTAGTCTACCTGCACCATAACAGGAATCTATTAATGTAGGTAGTCTACCTGCACCATAACAGGAATGTCATCATGTAGGTAGTCTACCTGCACCATAACAGGAATCTATTAATGTAGGTAGTCTACCTGCACCATAACAGGAATCTATTAATGTAGGTAGTCTATCTGCACCATAACAGGAATCTATTAATGTAGGTAGTCTACCTGCACCATAACAGGAATGTCATCATGTAGGTAGTCTACCTGCACCATAACAGGAATCTATTAATGTAGGTAGTCTACCTGCACCATAACAGGAATCTATTAATGTAGGTAGTCTATCTGCACCATAACAGGAATCTATTAATGTAGGTAGTCTATCTGCACCATAACAGGAATCTATTCATGTAGGTAGTCTACCTGCACCATAACAGGAATGTCATCATGTAGGTAGTCTACCTGCACCATAACAGGAATCTTTTAATGTAGGTAGTCTACCTGCACCATAACAGGAATCTATTAATGTAGGTAGTCTACTTGCACCATAACAGGAATGTCATCATGTAGGTAGTCTACCTGCACCATAACAGGAATCTATTAATGTAGGTAGTCTACGTGCACCATAACAGGAATGTCATCATGTAGTTAGTCTACCTGCACCATAACAGGAATATATTAATGTAGGTAGTCTACGTGCACCATAACAGGAATGTCATCATGTAGGTAGTCTACCTGCACCATAACAGGAATGTCATCATGTAGGTAGTCTACCTGCACCATAACAGGAATCTATTAATGTAGGTAGTCTACCTGCACCATAACAGGAATCTATTAATGTAGGTAGTCTACCTGCACCATAACAGGAATGTCATCATGTAGGTAGTCTACCTGCACCATAACAGGAATCTATTCATGTAGGTAGTCTACCTGCACCATAACAGGAATCTATTAATGTAGGTAGTCTACCTGCACCATAACAGGAATGTCATCATGTAGGTAGTCTACCTGCACCATAACAGGAATCTATTAATGTAGGTAGTCTACCTGCACCATAACAGGAATGTCATCATGTAGGTAGTCTACCTGCACCATAACAGGCATCTATTAATGTAGGCAGTCTACCTGCACCATAACAGGAATGTCATCATGTAGGTAGTCAACCTGCACCATAACAGGAATCTATTAATGTAGGTAGTCTACCTGCACCATAACAGGAATGTCATCATGTAGGTAGTCTACCTGCACCATAACAGGAATGTCATCATGTAGGTAGTCTACCTGCACCATAACAGGAATGTCATCATGTAGGTAGTCTACCTGCACCATAACAGAAATGTCATCATGTAGGTAGTCTACCTGCACCAAAACAGGAATCTATTAATGTAGGTAGTCTACCTGCACCATAACAGGAATGTCATCATGTAGGTAGTCTACCTGCACCATAACAGGAATCTATTCATGTAGGTAGTCTACCTGCACCATAACAGGAATCTATTAATGTAGGTAGTCTACCTGCACCATAACAGGAATGTCATCATGTAGGTAGTCTACCTGCACCATAACAGGAATCTATTAATGTAGGTAGTCTACCTGCACCATAACAGGAATCTATTAATGTAGGTAGTCTACCTGCACCATAACAGGAATGTCATCATGTAGGTAGTCTACCTGCACCATAACAGGAATCTATTAATGTAGGTAGTCTACCTGCACCATAACAGGAATGTCATCACGTAGGTAGTCTACCTGCACCATAACAGGAATATATTAATGTAGGTAGTCTACCTGCACCATAACAGGAATCTATTCATGTAGGTAGTCTACCTGCACCATAACAGGAATATATTAATGTAGGTAGTCTACCTGCACCATAACAGGAATCTATTAATGTAGGTAGTCTACCTGCACCATAACAGGAATGTCATCATGTAGGTAGTCTACCTGCACCATAACAGGAATCTATTAATGTAGGTAGTCTACCTGCACCATAACAGGAATCTATTAATGTAGGTAGTCTATCTGCACCATAACAGGAATCTATTAATGTAGGTAGTCTACCTGCACCATAACAGGAATGTCATCATGTAGGTAGTCTACCTGCACCATAACAGGAATCTATTAATGTAGGTAGTCTACCTGCACCATAACAGGAATCTATTAATGTAGGTAGTCTATCTGCACCATAACAGGAATCTATTAATGTAGGTAGTCTATCTGCACCATAACAGGAATCTATTAATGTAGGTAGTCTACGTGCACCATAACAGGAATGTCATCATGTAGTTAGTCTACCTGCACCATAACAGGAATATATTAATGTAGGTAGTCTACGTGCACCATAACAGGAATGTCATCATGTAGGTAGTCTACCTGCACCATAACAGGAATGTCATCATGTAGGTAGTCTACCTGCACCATAACAGGAATCTATTAATGTAGGTAGTCTACCTGCACCATAACAGGAATCTATTAATGTAGGTAGTCTACCTGCACCATAACAGGAATGTCATCATGTAGGTAGTCTACCTGCACCATAACAGGAATCTATTCATGTAGGTAGTCTACCTGCACCATAACAGGAATCTATTAATGTAGGTAGTCTACCTGCACCATAACAGGAATGTCATCATGTAGGTAGTCTACCTGCACCATAACAGGAATCTATTAATGTAGGTAGTCTACCTGCACCATAACAGGAATGTCATCATGTAGGTAGTCTACCTGCACCATAACAGGCATCTATTAATGTAGGCAGTCTACCTGCACCATAACAGGAATGTCATCATGTAGGTAGTCAACCTGCACCATAACAGGAATCTATTAATGTAGGTAGTCTACCTGCACCATAACAGGAATGTCATCATGTAGGTAGTCTACCTGCACCATAACAGGAATCTATTAATGTAGGTAGTCTACCTGCACCATAACAGGAATCTATTAATGTAGGTAGTCTACCTGCACCATAACAGGAATGTCATCATGTAGGTAGTCTACCTGCACCATAACAGGAATCTATTAATGTAGGTAGTCTACCTGCACCATAACAGGAATGTCATCACGTAGGTAGTCTACCTGCACCATAACAGGAATATATTAATGTAGGTAGTCTACCTGCACCATAACAGGAATCTATTCATGTAGGTAGTCTACCTGCACCATAACAGGAATATATTAATGTAGGTAGTCTACCTGCACCATAACAGGAATCTATTAATGTAGGTAGTCTACCTGCACCATAACAGGAATGTCATCATGTAGGTAGTCTACCTGCACCATAACAGGAATCTATTAATGTAGGTAGTCTACCTGCACCATAACAGGAATCTATTAATGTAGGTAGTCTATCTGCACCATAACAGGAATCTATTAATGTAGGTAGTCTACCTGCACCATAACAGGAATGTCATCATGTAGGTAGTCTACCTGCACCATAACAGGAATCTATTAATGTAGGTAGTCTACCTGCACCATAACAGGAATCTATTAATGTAGGTAGTCTATCTGCACCATAACAGGAATCTATTAATGTAGGTAGTCTATCTGCACCATAACAGGAATCTATTAATGTAGGTAGTCTACGTGCACCATAACAGGAATGTCATCATGTAGTTAGTCTACCTGCACCATAACAGGAATATATTAATGTAGGTAGTCTACGTGCACCATAACAGGAATGTCATCATGTAGGTAGTCTACCTGCACCATAACAGGAATGTCATCATGTAGGTAGTCTACCTGCACCATAACAGGAATCTATTAATGTAGGTAGTCTACCTGCACCATAACAGGAATCTATTAATGTAGGTAGTCTACCTGCACCATAACAGGAATGTCATCATGTAGGTAGTCTACCTGCACCATAACAGGAATCTATTCATGTAGGTAGTCTACCTGCACCATAACAGGAATCTATTAATGTAGGTAGTCTACCTGCACCATAACAGGAATGTCATCATGTAGGTAGTCTACCTGCACCATAACAGGAATCTATTAATGTAGGTAGTCTACCTGCACCATAACAGGAATGTCATCATGTAGGTAGTCTACCTGCACCATAACAGGCATCTATTAATGTAGGCAGTCTACCTGCACCATAACAGGAATGTCATCATGTAGGTAGTCAACCTGCACCATAACAGGAATCTATTAATGTAGGTAGTCTACCTGCACCATAACAGGAATGTCATCATGTAGGTAGTCTACCTGCACCATAACAGGAATGTCATCATGTAGGTAGTCTACCTGCACCATAACAGGAATGTCATCATGTAGGTAGTCTACCTGCACCATAACAGAAATGTCATCATGTAGGTAGTCTACCTGCACCAAAACAGGAATCTATTAATGTAGGTAGTCTACCTGCACCATAACAGGAATGTCATCATGTAGGTAGTCTACCTGCACCATAACAGGAATCTATTCATGTAGGTAGTCTACCTGCACCAAAACAGGAATCTATTAATGTAGGTAGTCTACCTGCACCATAACAGGAATGTCATCATGTAGGTAGTCTACCTGCACCATAACAGGAATCTATTCATGTAGGTAGTCTACCTGCACCATAACAGGAATCTATTAATGTAGGTAGTCTACCTGCACCATAACAGGAATGTCATCATGTAGGTAGTCTACCTGCACCATAACAGGAATCTATTAATGTAGGTAGTCTACCTGCACCATAACAGGAATGTCATCACGTAGGTAGTCTACCTGCACCATAACAGGAATATATTAATGTAGGTAGTCTACCTGCACCATAACAGGAATCTATTCATGTAGGTAGTCTACCTGCACCATAACAGGAATATATTAATGTAGGTAGTCTACCTGCACCATAACAGGAATCTATTAATGTAGGTAGTCTACCTGCACCATAACAGGAATGTCATCATGTAGGTAGTCTACCTGCACCATAACAGGAATCTATTAATGTAGGTAGTCTACCTGCACCATAACAGGAATCTATTAATGTAGGTAGTCTATCTGCACCATAACAGGAATCTATTAATGTAGGTAGTCTACCTGCACCATAACAGGAATGTCATCATGTAGGTAGTCTACCTGCACCATAACAGGAATCTATTAATGTAGGTAGTCTACCTGCACCATAACAGGAATCTATTAATGTAGGTAGTCTATCTGCACCATAACAGGAATCTATTAATGTAGGTAATCTATCTGCACCATAACAGGAATCTATTCATGTAGGTAGTCTACCTGCACCATAACAGGAATGTCATCATGTAGGTAGTCTACCTGCACCATAACAGGAATCTTTTAATGTAGGTAGTCTACCTGCACCATAACAGGAATCTATTAATGTAGGTAGTCTACTTGCACCATAACAGGAATGTCATCATGTAGGTAGTCTACCTCCACCATAACAGGAATCTATTAATGTAGGTAGTCTACGTGCACCATAACAGGAATGTCATCATGTAGTTAGTCTACCTGCACCATAACAGGAATATATTAATGTAGGTAGTCTACGTGCACCATAACAGGAATGTCATCATGTAGGTAGTCTACCTGCACCATAACAGGAATGTCATCATGTAGGTAGTCTACCTGCACCATAACAGGAATCTATTAATGTAGGTAGTCTACCTGCACAATAACAGGAATATATTAATGTAGGTAGTATACCTGCACCATAACAGGAATGTCATCATGTAGGTAGTCTACCTGCACCATAACAGGAATCTATTAATGTAGGTAGTCTACCTGCACCATAACAGGAATGTCATCATGTATGTACTCTACCTGGACCATAACAGGATTGTCATCATGTAGGTAGTCTACCTGCACCATAACAGGAAAGTCATCATGTAGGTAGTCTACCTGCACCATAACAGGAATCTATTAATGTAGGTAGTCTACCTGCACCATAACAGGAATCTATTAATGTAGGTAGTCTACCTGGACCATAACAGGATTGTCATCATGTAGGTAGTCTACCTGCACCATAACAGGAAAGTCATCATGTAGGTAGTCTACCTGCACCATAACAGGAATCTATTAATGTAGGTAGTCTATCTGCACCATAACAGGAATCTATTAATGTAGGTAGTCTACCTGCACCATAACAGGAAAGTCATCATGTAGGTAGTCTACCTGCACCATAACAGGAATCTATTAATGTAGGTAGTCTACCTGCACCATAACAGGAATGTCATCATGTAGGTAGTCTACCTGCACCATAACAGGAATCTATTAACGTAGGTAGTCTACCTGCACTATAACAGGAATCTATTAATGTAGGTAGTCTACCTGCACCATAACAGGAATCTATTAATGTAGGTAGTCTACCTGCACCATAACAGGAATGTCATCATGTAGGTAGTCTACCTGCACCATAACAGGAATATATTAATGTAGGTAGTCTACCTGCACCATAACAGGAATGTCATCATGTAGGTAGTCTACCTGTACTTAACAGGAATCTATTCTTGTAGGTAGTCTACCTGCACCATAACAGGAATGTCATCATATAGGTAGTCTACCTGCACCATAACAGGAATCTATTCATGTAGGTAGTCTACCTGCACCATAACAGGAATCTATTCATGTAGGTAGTCTACCTGCACCATAACAGGAATGTCATCATGTAGGTAGTCTACCTGCACCATAACAGGAATGTCATCATGTAGGTAGTCTACCTGCACCATAACAGGAATCTATTAATGTAGGTAGTCTACCTGCACCATAACAGGAATCTATTAATGTAGGTAGTCTACCTGCACCATAACAGGAATGTCATCATGTAGGTAGTCTACCTGCACCATAACAGGAATCTATTAATGTAGGTAGTCTACCTGCACCATAACAGGAATCTATTAATGTAGGTAGTCTATCTGCACCATAACAGGAATCTATTAATGTAGGTAGTCTATCTGCACCATAACAGGAATCTATTCATGTAGGTAGTCTACCTGCACCATAACAGGAATGTCATCATGTAGGTAGTCTACCTGCACCATAACAGGAATCTTTTAATGTAGGTAGTCTACCTGCACCATAACAGGAATCTATTAATGTAGGTAGTCTACTTGCACCATAACAGGAATGTCATCATGTAGGTAGTCTACCTGCACCATAACAGGAATCTATTAATGTAGGTAGTCTACGTGCACCATAACAGGAATGTCATCATGTAGTTAGTCTACCTGCACCATAACAGGAATATATTAATGTAGGTAGTCTACGTGCACCATAACAGGAATGTCATCATGTAGGTAGTCTACCTGCACCATAACAGGAATGTCATCATGTAGGTAGTCTACCTGCACCATAACAGGAATCTATTAATGTAGGTAGTCTACCTGCACCATAACAGGAATATATTAATGTAGGTAGTCTACCTGCACCATAACAGGAATGTCATCATGTAGGTAGTGTACCTGCACCATAACAGGAATCTATTAATGTAGGTAGTCTACCTGCACCATAACAGGAATGTCATCATGTATGTACTCTACCTGGACCATAACAGGATTGTCATCATGTAGGTAGTCTACCTGCACCATAACAGGAAAGTCATCATGTAGGTAGTCTACCTGCACCATAACAGGAATCTATTAATGTAGGTAGTCTACCTGCACCATAACAGGAATCTATTAATGTAGGTAGTCTACCTGGACCATAACAGGATTGTCATCATGTAGGTAGTCTACCTGCACCATAACAGGAAAGTCATCATGTAGGTAGTCTACCTGCACCATAACAGGAATCTATTAATGTAGGTAGTCTATCTGCACCATAACAGGAATCTATTAATGTAGGTAGTCTACCTGCACCATAACAGGAAAGTCATCATGTAGGTAGTCTACCTGCACCATAACAGGAATCTATTAATGTAGGTAGTCTACCTGCACCATAACAGGAATGTCATCATGTAGGTAGTCTACCTGCACCATAACAGGAATCTATTAACGTAGGTAGTCTACCTGCACTATAACAGGAATCTATTAATGTAGGTAGTCTACCTGCACCATAACAGGAATCTATTAATGTAGGTAGTCTACCTGCACCATAACAGGAATGTCATCATGTAGGTAGTCTACCTGCACCATAACAGGAATATATTAATGTAGGTAGTCTACCTGCACCATAACAGGAATGTCATCATGTAGGTAGTCTACCTGTACTTAACAGGAATCTATTCTTGTAGGTAGTCTACCTGCACCATAACAGGAATGTCATCATATAGGTAGTCTACCTGCACCATAACAGGAATCTATTCATGTAGGTAGTCTACCTGCACCATAACAGGAATCTATTCATGTAGGTAGTCTACCTGCACCATAACAGGAATGTCATCATGTAGGTAGTCTACCTGCACCATAACAGGAATGTCATCATGTAGGTAGTCTACCTGCACCATAACAGGAATCTATTAATGTAGGTAGTCTACCTGCACCATAACAGGAATCTATTCATGTAGGTAGTCTACCTGCACCATAACAGGAATCTATTCATGTAGGTAGTCTACCTGCACCATAACAGGAATCTATTCATGTAGGTAGTCTACCTGCACTATAACAGGAATCTATTAATGTAGGTAGTCTACCTGCACCATAACAGGAATCTATTAATGTAGGTAGTCTACCTGCACCATAACAGGAATGTCATCATGTAGGTAGTCTACCTGGACCATAACAGGAATCTATTAATGTAGGTAGTCAACCTGCACCATAACAGGAATGTCATCATGTAGGTAGTCTACCTGCACTATAACATCTTCACATCGATATTGATTGTGCTACCCGGGCTGGTAAAACCCTGGATCATTGTTATTCTAACTTCCGCGATGCATATAAGGCCCTCCCCCGTCCTCTTTTTGGAAAAGCTGACCACGACTCAATTTTGTTGCTTCCAGCCTATAGACAGAAACTAAAACAGGAAGCTCCTGCGCTCAGGTCTGTCCAACGCTGGTCCGACGAATCGGATTCCACGCGTCAAGATTGCTTCGATCACGTGGACTGGGATATGTTCCAAACAACAACATTGACGAATACGCTGATTCGGTGAGCGAGTTTATTAGCAAGTGCATCGGCGATGTCGTACCCACAGCAACTAGTAAAACATTCCAAAACCAGAAACCGTGGATTGATGGCAGCATTCGCTCAAAACTGAAAGTACGAACCACTGCTTTTAAATCAGGGCAAGGTGACCGGAAACATGACCGAATACACACAGTGTAGCTATTCTCTCCGCAAGGCAATCAAACAAGCTAAGCGTCAGTATAGAGACAAAGTAGAGTTGCAATTCAATGGCTCAGACACGAGAGGTATGTGGCAGGGTCTACAGTCAATCACGGACTATAAAAGGAAAACCAGCCCCGTCGCGGACCAGGATGTTTTGCTTCCAGACAGACTAAACAACTTCTTTGCTCGCTTGAGGACAATACAATGCCAACGACATGACCCGCTAGCAAAACCTGCGGGCTCTCCTTCACTGCAGCTGACGTGAGTAAAGACGGCAGGCCCAGACGGCATCCCCAGCCGCGTCCTCAGAGCATGCGCAGACCAGCTGGCTGGGGTATTTACGGACATATTCAATCAATCCTTATCCCAGTCTGCTGTTCCCACATGCTTCAAGAGGGCCACCATTGTTCCTGTTCCAAAGAAAACTAAGGTAACTGAGCTAAATGACTACCGCCCCGTAGCACTCACTTCCGTCATCATGAAGTGCTTTGAGAGACTAGTCAAGGACCATATCACCTCCACCCTACCTGACACCCTAGACCCATTCCAGTTTGCTTACCGCCCCAATAGGTCCACAGACGACGCAATCACACTGCACACTGCCCTAACCCATCTGGACAAGAGGAATACCTATGTGAGAATGCTGTTCATCGACTACAGCTCAGCATTTAACACCATAGTAGCCTCCAAACTCGTCATCAAGCTCAAGACCCTGGGTCTCAACCCCGCCCTGTGCAACTGGGGCCTGGACTTCCTGAAGGGCCGCCACCAGGTGGTGAGGGTAGGTAACAATATCTCCACCCCGCTGATCCTCAATGCTGGGGCCCCACAAGGGTGTGTGCTCAACCCTCTCCTGTACTCCCTGTTCACCCGAGGCTGCGTGGCCATGCATGCCTCCAACTCAATCATCAAGTTTGCAGACGACACTACAGTGGTAGGCTTGATTACCAACAACGACGAGACGGCCTACAGGGAGGAGGTGAGGGCCCTCGGAGTGTGGTGTCAGGAAAATAACCTCACACTCAACGTCAACAAGACAAAGGAGATGATCGTGGACTTCGGGAAACAGCAGAGGGAGCACCCCCCTATCCACATCAACGGGACAGTAGTGGAGAGGGTAGAAAGTTTTAAGTTCCTCGGCGTACACATCACGGACAAACTGAAATGGTCCACCCACACAGACAGCCTGGTGAAGAAGGCGCAGCAGCGCCTCTTCAACCTCAGGAGGCTGAAGAAATTCGGCTTGTCACCAAAAACACTCACAAACTTTTATAGATGTACAATCGAGAGCATCCTGTCGGGATGTATCACCGCCTGGTACGACAACTGTTCCGCCCATAACCGTAAGGCTCTCCAGAGGGTAGTGAGGTCTGCACAACGCATCACCAGGGGCAAACTACCTGCCCTCCACGACACCTACACCACCCGATGTCACAGGAAGGCCAAAAAGATCATTAAGGACAACAACCACCCGAGCCACTGCCTGTTCACCCCGCTATCATCCAGAAGGCGAGGTCAGTACAGATGCATCAAAGCAGGGACCGAGAGACTGAAAAACAGCTTCTATCTCAAGGCTAGAGGTCGACCGATTATGATTTTCAACACCGATACCGATTATTGGAGGACCAAAAAAAGCCAATACCGATTAATCGTACAATTTTTTTTTAATGTATTTGTAATAATGACAATTACAACAATACTGAATGAACACTTATTTTAACTTAATATAATACATCAATAAAATCAATTTAGCCTCAAATAAATAATGAAACATGTTCAATTTGGTTTAAATAATGCAAAAACAAAGTGTTGGGGAAGAAAGAAAAGTGCAATATGTGCCATGTAAGAAAGCTAACGTTTAAGTTCCTTGCTTAGAACATGAGAACATATGAAAGCTGGTGGTTCCTTGTTAAGATATTTTATCAAGGTTTAAGATAAATGATTAAATAATTCTACTCAGAAACTTAGCCATTAGGATTAGAGGTTATGTAGCATGAACAAGGAGTAATTAAAAATAATAAACACCGCTCCAACTAGGTTGGGGAAGAGAGGAATGCATGTGTGTGTGTCTAAAGTAAGCAAAGAGGATCCTTAACCTATGTTTGAACCGACCCGGCTATAACTCTGTCGAGATAGAATAAGACAGCGAGAGCCCCTCCAGGTTTTCCGTATCTGGGGGGGACTGGAACTGTCTGCTAAGTGGTAATAAACTGTGGTGAGACTTCAGGAGATAATCCAGATATATTGTGTGTCATGTATGTGCACTAGTGAGTTGGAATTCACTTTTGAAGCTGCTTTGTCCTGGTTGGAGAGGAGGAGGGACATTTTAAAACCTATGACGTCATATGTAATCTATAAACTGATGTACATGGTACTATGAGCAGCGCTCTCGAGAATAAATGCTATTGGCTAATTTCAGTAGACTGGTCTCTATCCATTTTATGCAAATAAGGATCTTACAAATTCTTAGAAACAGACAGAGTGATTTAAATTGAATTGGTTAATAAACACATATAGGAATTGTTATATTCCTTTAACATTCCTTTTAACATGAGTCTTCAATTTTCCCAGGTAAGAAGTTTTAGGTTGTAGTTATTATAGGAATTATAGGACTATTTCTCTCTATGCGATTTGTATTTCATACATCTTTGACTATTGGATGTTCTTATAGGCACTTTAGTATTGCCAGTGTAACAGTATAGCTTCCGTCCCTCTCCTCGCTCCTACCTGGGCTCGAACCAGGAACACATCGACAACAGCCACCCTCGAAGCAGCGCTACCCATGCAGAGCAAGGGGAACAACTACTCCAAGTCTCAGAGCGAGTGACGTCACCGATTGAAACGCTATTAGCGCGCACCCCGCTAACTCGCTAGCCATTTCACATCGGTTACACCAGCCTAATCTAGGGAGTTGATAGGCTTGAAGTCATAAACAGCGCAATGCTTGAAGCACAGCTTCGAGCTGCTGGCAAAACGCACGAAAGTGCTGTTTGAATGAATGCTTACGAGCCTGCGGCTGCCTACCATCGCTCAGTCAGACTGCTCTATCAAATCATAGACTTAATTATAACATAATAACACACAGAAATACGAGCCTTAGGTCATTAATATGGTCGAATCCGGAAACTATCATCTCGAAAACAAAACATTTATTCTTTCAGTGAAATACGGAACCGTTCCGTACTTTATCTAACCGGTGGCATCCATAAGTCTAAATATTCCTGTTACATTGCACAACCTTCAATGTTATGTCATAATTACGTAAAATTCTGGCAAATTAGTTCGCAACGAGCCAGGCGGCCCAAACTGTTGCATATACCCTAACTCTGCGTGCAATGAACGCAAGAGAAGTGACACAATTTCACCTGGTTAATATTGCCTGCTAACCTGGATTTCTTTTAGCTAAATATGCAGGTTAAAAAATATTTACTTCTGTGTATTGATTTTAAGAAAGGCATTGATGTTTATGGTTAGGTACAGTCGTGCAACGATTGTGCTTTTTTCGCAAATGCGCTTTTGTTAAATCATCCCCCGTTTGGCGAAGTTGGCTGTCTTTGTTAGGAAGAAATAGTCTTCACACAGTTTGCAACGAGCCAGGCGGCCCAAACTGCTGCATATACCCTGACTCTGTTGCAAGAGAAGTGACACAATTGTCCTAGTTAAAAGAAATTCATGTTAGCAGGCAATATTAACTAAATATGCAGTTTAAAAAAATATATACTTGTGTATTGATTTTAAGAAAGGCATTGATGTTTATGGTTAGGTACACGTTGGAGCAACGACAGTCCTGTTTCGCGAATGCGCACTGCATCGATTATATGCAACGCAGGACACGCTAGATAAACTAGTAATATCATCAACCCTGTGTAGTTAACTAGGAAATTGATTGTTTTTTATAAGATAAGTTTAATGCTAGCTAGCAACTTACCTTGGCGTCCTACTGCATTCACGTAACAGGCAGGATGGTCGTGTTCTGCAATGTAAAGCAGGTGGTTAGAGCGTTGGACTAGTTAACTGTAAGGTTGCAAGATTGAATCCCCGAGCTGACAAGGTAAAAATCTGTCGTTCTGCCCCTGAACAAGGCAGTTAACACACCGTTCCAAGGCCGTCATTGAAAATAAGAATGTGTTCTTAACTGACTTGCCCAGTTAAATAAAGGTATAAAAAAAAAAAAAAAAATAGATTTCCGATTGTTATGAAAACTTGAAATCGGCCCTAATTAATCGGCCATTACAATTAATCGGTCGACCTCTACTCAAGGGCATCAGACTAACATTGTATGTAATAAATGTATCACTAGCCACTTTAAACAATGCCACTTTTATATGTTACATACCCTACATTACTCATCTCATATGTTAATACTGTACTCTATACCATCTACTGCATCTTGCCTATGCCGTTCGGCCATCACTCATTCATAAATTTTTATGTACAGTGGGGAGAACAAGTATTTGATACACTGACGATTTTGCAGGTTTTCCTACTTACAAAGCATGCAGAGGTCTGTCATTTTTATCATAGGTACACTTCAACTGTGAGAGACGGAATCTAAAACAAAATCCAGAAAATCACATTGTATGATTTTTAAGTAATTAATTTGCATTTTATTGCATGACATAAGTATTTGATACATCAGAAAAGCAGAACTTAATATTTGGTACAGAAACCTTTGTTTGCAATTACAGAGATCATACGTTTCCTGTAGTTCTTGACCAGGTTTGCACACACTGCAGCAGGGATTTTGGCCCACTCCTCCATACAGACCTTCTCCAGATCCTTCAGGTTTCGGGGCTGTCGCTGTGCAATACGGACTTTCAGCTCCCTCCAAAGATTTTCTATTGGGTTCAGGTCTGGAGACTGGCTAGGCCACTCCAGGACCTTGAGATGCTTCTTACGGAGCCACTCCTTAGTTGCCCTGGCTGTGTGTTTCGGGTCATTGTCATGCTGGAAGACCCAGCCACGACCCATTTTCAATGCTCTTACTGAGGGAAGGTTGTTGGCCAAGATCTCGCGATACATGGCCCCATCCATCCTCCCCTCAATACGGTGCAGTCGTCCTGTCCCCTTTGCAGAAAAGCATCCCCAAAGAATGATGTTTCCACCTCCATGCTTCACGGTTGGGATGGTGTTCTTGGGGTTGTACTCATCCTTCTTCTTCCTCCAAACACGGTGAGTGGAGTTTAGACCAAAAAGCTCCATTTCTGTCTCATCAGACCACATGACCTTCTCCCATTCCTCCTCTGGATCATCCAGATGGTCATTGGCAAACTTCAGACGGGCCTGGACATGCGCTGGCTTGAGCAGGGGGACCTTGTGTGTGTTACTAATGGTTTTCTTGGTTTTCTTTGAGACTGTGGTCCCAGCTCTCTTCAGGTTATTGACCAGGTCCTGCCGTGTAGTTCTGGGCTGATCCCTCACCTTCCTCATGATCATTGATGCCCCACGAGGTGAGATCTTGCATGGAGCCCCAGACCGAGGGTGATTGGCCGTCATCTTGAACTTCTTCCATTTTCTAATAATTGCGCCAACAGTGGTTGCCTTCTCACCAAGCTGCTTGCCTATTGTTCTGTAGCCCATCCCAGCCTTGTGCAGGTCTACAATTTTATCCCTGATGTGCTTACACAGCTCTCTGGTCTTGGCCATTGTGGAGAGGTTGGAGTCTGTTTGATTGAGTGTGTGGACAGGTGTCTTTTATACAGGTAACGAGTTCAAACAGGTGCAGTTAATACAGGTAATGAGTGGAGAACAGGAGGGCTTCTTAAAGAAAAACGAACAGGTCTGTGAGAGCCGGAAATCTTACTCGTTGGTAGGTGATCAAATACTTATATCATGCAATAAAATGCAAATTAATTACTTAAAAATCATACAATGTGATTTTCTGGATTTTTGATTTAGATTCAGTCTCTCACAGTTGAAGTGTACCTATGATAAAAATGACAGACCTCTACATGCTTTGTAAGTAGGAAAACCTGCAAAATCGGCAGTGTTTCAAATACTTGTTCTCCCCACTGTACATATTCTTATTATTAACTTTACACTTGTGTGTATAGGGTAGTTGTTGTGAAATTGTTAGATTAGATTACTCGTTGGTTATTACTGCATTGTCGGAACTAGAAGCACAAGCATTTCGCTACATTCACATTAACATCTGCTAACCATGTGTATGTGACTAACAAAATTTTATTTGATAACAGGAATGTCATCATGTAGGTAGTCTACCTGCACCATAACAGGAATCTATTAATGTAGGTAGTCTAACTGCACCATAACAGGAATCTATTAATGTAGGTAGTCTACCTGCACCATAACAGGAATCTATTAATGTAGGTAGTCTACCTGCACCATAACAGGAATCTATTAATGTAGGTAGTCTACCTGCACCATAACAGGAATCTATTAATGTAGGTAGTCTACCTGCACCATAACAGGAATCTATTAATGTAGGTAGTCTACCTGCACCATAACAGGAATCTATTAATGTAGGTAGTCTACCTGCACCATAACAGGAATCTCTTAATGTAGGTAGTCTACCTGCACCATAACAGGCATCTATTAATGTAGGTAGTCTACCTGCACCATAACAGGAATGTCATAATGTAGGTAGTCTACCTGCACCATAACAGGAATCTATTAATGTAGGTAGTCTACCTGCACCATAACAGGAATGTCATAATGTAGGTAGTCTACCTGCACCATAACAGGAATGTCATCATGTAGGTAGTCTACCTGCACCATAACAGGAATCTATTAATGTAGGTAGTCTACCTGCACCATAACAGGAATGTCATCATGTAGGTAGTCTACCTGCACCATAACAGGCATCTATTAATGTAGGCAGTCTACCTGCACCATAACAGGAATGTCATCATGTAGGTAGTCAACCTGCACCATAACAGGAATCTATTAATGTAGGTAGTCTACCTGCACCATAACAGGAATGTCATCATGTAGGTAGTCTACCTGCACCATAACAGGAATGTCATCATGTAGGTAGTCTACCTGCACCATAACAGGAATGTCATCATGTAGGTAGTCTACCTGCACCATAACAGAAATGTCATCATGTAGGTAGTCTACCTGCACCATAACAGGAATCTATTAATGTAGGTAGTCTACCTGCACCATAACAGGAATGTCATCATGTAGGTAGTCTACCTGCACCATAACAGGAATCTATTCATGTAGGTAGTCTACCTGCACCATAACAGGAATCTATTAATGTAGGTAGTCTACCTGCACCATAACAGGAATGTCATCATGTAGGTAGTCTACCTGCACCATAACAGGAATCTATTAATGTAGGTAGTCTACCTGCACCATAACAGGAATCTATTAATGTAGGTAGTCTACCTGCACCATAACAGGAATGTCATCATGTAGGTAGTCTACCTGCACCATAACAGGAATCTATTAATGTAGGTAGTCTACCTGCACCATAACAGGAATGTCATCACGTAGGTAGTCTACCTGCACCATAACAGGAATATATTAATGTAGGTAGTCTACCTGTACCATAACAGGAATCTATTCATGTAGGTAGTCTACCTGCACCATAACAGGAATATATTAATGTAGGTAGTCTACCTGCACCATAACATGAATCTATTAATGTAGGTAGTCTACCTGCACCATAACAGGAATGTCATCATGTAGGTAGTCTACCTGCACCATAACAGGAATCTATTAATGTAGGTAGTCTACCTGCACCATAACAGGAATCTATTAATGTAGGTAGTCTATCTGCACCATAACAGGAATCTATTAATGTAGGTAGTCTACCTGCACCATAACAGGAATGTCATCATGTAGGTAGTCTACCTGCACCATAACAGGAATCTATTAATGTAGGTAGTCTACCTGCACCATAACAGGAATCTATTAATGTAGGTAGTCTATCTGCACCATAACAGGAATCTATTAACTTCTTATGGCTGCAGGGGGCGTATTGAAAAACTGGAAAATATGTGCACATTTTCAAACGGCCTCTTAATCAATTTTTGCTCTTACAATATGCATATATTTACTACTATTGGATAGAAAACAGTCTCTAGTTTCTAAAAACGTTTGAATTATTTCTCTAAGTGGAACAGAACTATTTTTACAGCCCATTTCCTATCCGGAATTGAGATTTCCAAATGCGAGGTCTCTCTTTAAGACCTTGTCTATAAAAGGGCATGACACTTAGGACTGTAGAAACACGTCATACGCCTTCCTCTGGGTGTCATGCGGAAGTGAGAGCAGAAAGTACTTGAATATCTGGTCCAGGGACTGAACACAACCTCTTGGAGTGAGAACTGCGCACTTTATTTTTTTTTCTGGGCACGAAGTAGAACCTGGACTCGGCTCCTGGAATGCGCTCGTTAAAGGTGAATATGATCTCTGGCTTCGATATTATTTGATACATGTCACAATATCATCCTAAAGTATGTTTTTTCAATATAGTTTAATTATATTATTGAAATTTATTCTGGACTTTAGACGTGATGCGACGCAAGAATTTTGTCAAGATGGAGAGGTTAGCGTCGCACGGCCAGTGTGCTTGCTAATTCAAGAGGGAAATAGTTCGTTCTGGATCCCAAACAAAGACTGTACTGGACAATGGACCCCTTTACAACATTCTGATGGAAGATCAACAAAGATAAGGACCCAATTTGGGATGCTTTTTCATATATCTGTCGAACTGTGCTATGCTACCGTTTGACTAGAATCAATGCTGCCGTGTGCTAGCTAATGTAGTAAGCTAATATAACGATATATTGTGTTTTCGCTGTAAAACACTTCAAAAATCAGAAATATTAGCTCTATTCACACGATCTTTGTCTTTCATTAGCTATCCACCATATATTTTTCTGAAATGTTTTATGATGTGTATTTAGTAGTTGACGTTGGTGTCTGTATTTTCTCTGGCTACTCCCGTGCGATTTCAGACTGTAGCTATGATGGGAGCAGTAATGTAAAACTGATTTATAGCTAAAATATGCACATTTTTTGAACAAAACATAGATTTATTGTGTAACATGTTATAGGACTGTCATCTGAGGTAGTTTTTTCTAGGTTATTTAGGTTGGTTCTAGGTTAGTTAGGTTGGCTTGTGCATGCTACTTGCATCCTACTTGTGCTGTGAAAAATGTCTGTCCTCTTTTTTATTTGGTGGTGAGCTAACATAAATATATGTGGTGTTATCTCTGTAAAACATTTAAAAAATCGGACATGTTGGCTGGATTGACAAGATGTTTATCTTTCAAATGCTGTATTGGACTTGTTAATGTGTGAAAGTTAAATATTTAAAAAAAAATAGATTTTGAATTTCGCGCCCTGCACTTGAAGTGGCTGTTGTCATATTGATCCCGACTGGGGGCTTGCAGCCCTGTAGGTAGTCTACCTGCACCATAACTGGAATCTATTAATGTAGGTAGTCTACCTGCACCATAACAGGAATCTATTAATGTAGGTAGTCTACCTGCACCATAACAGGAATCTATTAATGTAGGTAGTCTACCTGCACCATAACAGGCATCTATTAATGTAGGTAGTCTACCTGCACCATAACAGGAATGTCATAATGTAGGTAGTCTACCTGCACCATAACAGGAATGTCATCATGTAGGTAGTCTACCTGCACCATAACAGGAATCTCTTAATGTAGGTAGTCTACCTGCACCATAACAGGCATCTATTAATGTAGGTAGTCTACCTGCACCATAACAGGAATCTATTAATGTAGGAAGTCTACCTGCACCATAACAGGAATCTATTAATGTAGGTAGTCTACCTGCACCATAACAGGAATGTCATAATGTAGGTAGTCTACCTGCACCATAACAGGAATGTCATCATGTAGGTAGTCTACCTGCACCATAACAGGAATCTATTAATGTAGGTAGTCTACCTGCACCATAACAGGAATGTCATCATGTAGGTAGTCTACCTGCACCATAACAGGCATCTATTAATGTAGGCAGTCTACCTGCACCATAACAGGAATGTCATCATGTAGGTAGTCAACCTGCACCATAACAGGAATCTATTAATGTAGGTAGTCTACCTGCACCATAACAGGAATGTCATCATGTAGGTAGTCTACCTGCACCATAACAGGAATGTCATCATGTAGGTAGTCTACCTGCACCATAACAGGAATGTCATCATGTAGGTAGTCTACCTGCACCATAACAGAAATGTCATCATGTAGGTAGTCTACCTGCACCATAACAGGAATCTATTAATGTAGGTAGTCTACCTGCACCATAACAGGAATGTCATCATGTAGGTAGTCTACCTGCACCATAACAGGAATCTATTCATGTAGGTAGTCTACCTGCACCATAACAGGAATCTATTAATGTAGGTAGTCTACCTGCACCATAACAGGAATGTCATCATGTAGGTAGTCTACCTGCACCATAACAGGAATCTATTAATGTAGGTAGTCTACCTGCACCATAACAGGAATCTATTAATGTAGGTAGTCTACCTGCACCATAACAGGAATGTCATCATGTAGGTAGTCTACCTGCACCATAACAGGAATCTATTAATGTAGGTAGTCTACCTGCACCATAACAGGAATGTCATCACGTAGGTAGTCTACCTGCACCATAACAGGAATATATTAATGTAGGTAGTCTACCTGCACCATAACAGGAATCTATTCATGTAGGTAGTCTACCTGCACCATAACAGGAATATATTAATGTAGGTAGTCTACCTGCACCATAACAGGAATCTATTAATGTAGGTAGTCTACCTGCACCATAACAGGAATGTCATCATGTAGGTAGTCTACCTGCACCATAACAGGAATCTATTAATGTAGGTAGTCTACCTGCACCATAACAGGAATCTATTAATGTAGGTAGTCTATCTGCACCATAACAGGAATCTATTAATGTAGGTAGTCTACCTGCACCATAACAGGAATGTCATCATGTAGGTAGTCTACCTGCACCATAACAGGAATCTATTAATGTAGGTAGTCTACCTGCACCATAACAGGAATCTATTAATGTAGGTAGTCTATCTGCACCATAACAGGAATCTATTAATGTAGGTAGTCTATCTGCACCATAACAGGAATCTATTCATGTAGGTAGTCTACCTGCACCATAACAGGAATGTCATCATGTAGGTAGTCTACCTGCACCATAACAGGAATCTTTTAATGTAGGTAGTCTACCTGCACCATAACAGGAATCTATTAATGTAGGTAGTCTACTTGCACCATAACAGGAATGTCATCATGTAGGTAGTCTACCTGCACCATAACAGGAATCTATTAATGTAGGTAGTCTACGTGCACCATAACAGGAATGTCATCATGTAGTTAGTCTACCTGCACCATAACAGGAATATATTAATGTAGGTAGTCTACGTGCACCATAACAGGAATGTCATCATGTAGGTAGTCTACCTGCACCATAACAGGAATGTCATCATGTAGGTAGTCTACCTGCACCATAACAGGAATCTATTAATGTAGGTAGTCTACCTGCACCATAACAGGAATCTATTAATGTAGGTAGTCTACCTGCACCATAACAGGAATGTCATCATGTAGGTAGTCTACCTGCACCATAACAGGAATCTATTCATGTAGGTAGTCTACCTGCACCATAACAGGAATCTATTAATGTAGGTAGTCTACCTGCACCATAACAGGAATGTCATCATGTAGGTAGTCTACCTGCACCATAACAGGAATCTATTAATGTAGGTAGTCTACCTGCACCATAACAGGAATGTCATCATGTAGGTAGTCTACCTGCACCATAACAGGCATCTATTAATGTAGGCAGTCTACCTGCACCATAACAGGAATGTCATCATGTAGGTAGTCAACCTGCACCATAACAGGAATCTATTAATGTAGGTAGTCTACCTGCACCATAACAGGAATGTCATCATGTAGGTAGTCTACCTGCACCATAACAGGAATGTCATCATGTAGGTAGTCTACCTGCACCATAACAGGAATGTCATCATGTAGGTAGTCTACCTGCACCATAACAGAAATGTCATCATGTAGGTAGTCTACCTGCACCATAACAGGAATCTATTAATGTAGGTAGTCTACCTGCACCATAACAGGAATGTCATCATGTAGGTAGTCTACCTGCACCATAACAGGAATGTCATCATGTAGGTAGTCTACCTGCACCATAACAGGAATGTCATCATGTAGGTAGTCTACCTGCACCATAACAGAAATGTCATCATGTAGGTAGTCTACCTGCACCATAACAGGAATCTATTAATGTAGGTAGTCTACCTGCACCATAACAGGAATGTCATCATGTAGGTAGTCTACCTGCACCATAACAGGAATCTATTCATGTAGGTAGTCTACCTGCACCATAACAGGAATCTATTAATGTAGGTAGTCTACCTGCACCATAACAGGAATGTCATCATGTAGGTAGTCTACCTGCACCATAACAGGAATCTATTAATGTAGGTAGTCTACCTGCACCATAACAGGAATCTATTAATGTAGGTAGTCTACCTGCACCATAACAGGAATGTCATCATGTAGGTAGTCTACCTGCACCATAACAGGAATCTATTAATGTAGGTAGTCTACCTGCACCATAACAGGAATGTCATCACGTAGGTAGTCTACCTGCACCATAACAGGAATATATTAATGTAGGTAGTCTACCTGCACCATAACAGGAATCTATTCATGTAGGTAGTCTACCTGCACCATAACAGGAATATATTAATGTAGGTAGTCTACCTGCACCATAACAGGAATCTATTAATGTAGGTAGTCTACCTGCACCATAACAGGAATGTCATCATGTAGGTAGTCTACCTGCACCATAACAGGAATATATTAATGTAGGTAGTCTACCTGCACCATAACAGGAATCTATTAATGTAGGTAGTCTATCTGCACCATAACAGGAATCTATTAATGTAGGTAGTCTACCTGCACCATAACAGGAATGTCATCATGTAGGTAGTCTACCTGCACCATAACAGGAATCTATTAATGTAGGTAGTCTACCTGCACCATAACAGGAATCTATTAATGTAGGTAGTCTATCTGCACCATAACAGGAATCTATTAATGTAGGTAGTCTATCTGCACCATAACAGGAATCTATTCATGTAGGTAGTCTACCTGCACCATAACAGGAATGTCATCATGTAGGTAGTCTACCTGCACCATAACAGGAATCTTTTAATGTAGGTAGTCTACCTGCACCATAACAGGAATCTATTAATGTAGGTAGTCTACTTGCACCATAACAGGAATGTCATCATGTAGGTAGTCTACCTGCACCATAACAGGAATCTATTAATGTAGGTAGTCTACCGTGCACCATAACAGGAATGTCATCATGTAGTTAGTCTACCTGCACCATAACAGGAATATATTAATGTAGGTAGTCTACGTGCACCATAACAGGAATGTCATCATGTAGGTAGTCTACCTGCACCATAACAGGAATGTCATCATGTAGGTAGTCTACCTGCACCATAACAGGAATCTATTAATGTAGGTAGTCTACCTGCACCATAACAGGAATCTATTAATGTAGGTAGTCTACCTGCACCATAACAGGAATGTCATCATGTAGGTAGTCTACCTGCACCATAACAGGAATCTATTCATGTAGGTAGTCTACCTGCACCATAACAGGAATCTATTAATGTAGGTAGTCTACCTGCACCATAACAGGAATGTCATCATGTAGGTAGTCTACCTGCACCATAACAGGAATCTATTAATGTAGGTAGTCTACCTGCACCATAACAGGAATGTCATCATGTAGGTAGTCTACCTGCACCATAACAGGCATCTATTAATGTAGGCAGTCTACCTGCACCATAACAGGAATGTCATCATGTAGGTAGTCAACCTGCACCATAACAGGAATCTATTAATGTAGGTAGTCTACCTGCACCATAACAGGAATGTCATCATGTAGGTAGTCTACCTGCACCATAACAGGAATGTCATCATGTAGGTAGTCTACCTGCACCATAACAGGAATGTCATCATGTAGGTAGTCTACCTGCACCATAACAGAAATGTCATCATGTAGGTAGTCTACCTGCACCAAAACAGGAATCTATTAATGTAGGTAGTCTACCTGCACCATAACAGGAATGTCATCATGTAGGTAGTCTACCTGCACCATAACAGGAATCTATTCATGTAGGTAGTCTACCTGCACCATAACAGGAATCTATTAATGTAGGTAGTCTACCTGCACCATAACAGGAATGTCATCATGTAGGTAGTCTACCTGCACCATAACAGGAATCTATTAATGTAGGTAGTCTACCTGCACCATAACAGGAATCTATTAATGTAGGTAGTCTACCTGCACCATAACAGGAATGTCATCATGTAGGTAGTCTACCTGCACCATAACAGGAATCTATTAATGTAGGTAGTCTACCTGCACCATAACAGGAATGTCATCACGTAGGTAGTCTACCTGCACCATAACAGGAATATATTAATGTAGGTAGTCTACCTGCACCATAACAGGAATCTATTCATGTAGGTAGTCTACCTGCACCATAACAGGAATATATTAATGTAGGTAGTCTACCTGCACCATAACAGGAATCTATTAATGTAGGTAGTCTACCTGCACCATAACAGGAATGTCATCATGTAGGTAGTCTACCTGCACCATAACAGGAATCTATTAATGTAGGTAGTCTACCTGCACCATAACAGGAATCTATTAATGTAGGTAGTCTATCTGCACCATAACAGGAATCTATTAATGTAGGTAGTCTACCTGCACCATAACAGGAATGTCATCATGTAGGTAGTCTACCTGCACCATAACAGGAATCTATTAATGTAGGTAGTCTACCTGCACCATAACAGGAATCTATTAATGTAGGTAGTCTATCTGCACCATAACAGGAATCTATTAATGTAGGTAGTCTATCTGCACCATAACAGGAATCTATTAATGTAGGTAGTCTACGTGCACCATAACAGGAATGTCATCATGTAGTTAGTCTACCTGCACCATAACAGGAATATATTAATGTAGGTAGTCTACGTGCACCATAACAGGAATGTCATCATGTAGGTAGTCTACCTGCACCATAACAGGAATGTCATCATGTAGGTAGTCTACCTGCACCATAACAGGAATCTATTAATGTAGGTAGTCTACCTGCACCATAACAGGAATCTATTAATGTAGGTAGTCTACCTGCACCATAACAGGAATGTCATCATGTAGGTAGTCTACCTGCACCATAACAGGAATCTATTCATGTAGGTAGTCTACCTGCACCATAACAGGAATCTATTAATGTAGGTAGTCTACCTGCACCATAACAGGAATGTCATCATGTAGGTAGTCTACCTGCACCATAACAGGAATCTATTAATGTAGGTAGTCTACCTGCACCATAACAGGAATGTCATCATGTAGGTAGTCTACCTGCACCATAACAGGCATCTATTAATGTAGGCAGTCTACCTGCACCATAACAGGAATGTCATCATGTAGGTAGTCAACCTGCACCATAACAGGAATCTATTAATGTAGGTAGTCTACCTGCACCATAACAGGAATGTCATCATGTAGGTAGTCTACCTGCACCATAACAGGAATGTCATCATGTAGGTAGTCTACCTGCACCATAACAGGAATGTCATCATGTAGGTAGTCTACCTGCACCATAACAGAAATGTCATCATGTAGGTAGTCTACCTGCACCAAAACAGGAATCTATTAATGTAGGTAGTCTACCTGCACCATAACAGGAATGTCATCATGTAGGTAGTCTACCTGCACCATAACAGGAATCTATTCATGTAGGTAGTCTACCTTGCACCATAACAGGAATCTATTCATGTAGGTAGTCTACCTGCACCATAACAGGAATGTCATCATGTAGGTAGTCTACCTGCACCATAACAGGAATCTATTCATGTAGGTAGTCTACCTGCACCATAACAGGAATCTATTCATGTAGGTAGTCTACCTGCACCATAACAGGAATGTCATCATGTAGGTAGTCTACCTGCACCATAACAGGAATCTATTAATGGAGGTAGTCTACCTGCACCATAACAGGAATGTCATCACGTAGGTAGTCTACCTGCACCATAACAGGAATATATTAATGTAGGTAGTCTACCTGCACCATAACAGGAATCTATTAATGTAGGTAGTCTACCTGCACCATAACAGGAATGTCATCATGTAGGTAGTCTACCTGCACCATAACAGGAATCTAATAATGTAGGTAGTCTACCTGCACCATAACAGGAATCTATTAATGTAGGTAGTCTATCTGCACCATAACAGGAATCTATTAATGTAGGTAGTCTACCTGCACCATAACAGGAATGTCATCATGTAGGTAGTCTACCTGCACCATAACAGGAATCTATTAATGTAGGTAGTCTACCTGCACCATAACAGGAATCTATTAATGTAGGTAGTCTATCTGCACCATAACAGGAATCTATTAATGTAGGTAATCTATCTGCACCATAACAGGAATCTATTCATGTAGGTAGTCTACCTGCACCATAACAGGAATGTCATCATGTAGGTAGTCTACCTGCACCATAACAGGAATCTTTTAATGTAGGTAGTCTACCTGCACCATAACAGGAATCTATTAATGTAGGTAGTCTACTTGCACCATAACAGGAATGTCATCATGTAGGTAGTCTACCTGCACCATAACAGGAATCTATTAATGTAGGTAGTCTACGTGCACCATAACAGGAATGTCATCATGTAGTTAGTCTACCTGCACCATAACAGGAATATATTAATGTAGGTAGTCTACGTGCACCATAACAGGAATGTCATCATGTAGGTAGTCTACCTGCACCATAACAGGAATGTCATCATGTAGGTAGTCTACCTGCACCATAACAGGAATCTATTAATGTAGGTAGTCTACCTGCACCATAACAGGAATATATTAATGTAGGTAGTCTACCTGCACCATAACAAGAATGTCATCATGTAGGTAGTGTACCTGCACCATAACAGGAATCTATTAATGTAGGTAGTCTACCTGCACCATAACAGGAATGTCATCATGTATGTACTCTACCTGGACCATAACAGGATTGTCATCATGTAGGTAGTCTACCTGCACCATAACAGGAAAGTCATCATGTAGGTAGTCTACCTGCACCATAACAGGAATCTATTAATGTAGGTAGTCTACCTGCACCATAACAGGAATCTATTAATGTAGGTAGTCTACCTGGACCATAACAGGATTGTCATCATGTAGGTAGTCTACCTGCACCATAACAGGAAAGTCATCATGTAGGTAGTCTACCTGCACCATAACAGGAATCTATTAATGTAGGTAGTCTATCTGCACCATAACAGGAATCTATTAATGTAGGTAGTCTACCTGCACCATAACAGGAAAGTCATCATGTAGGTAGTCTACCTGCACCATAACAGGAATCTATTAATGTAGGTAGTCTACCTGCACCATAACAGGAATGTCATCATGTAGGTAGTCTACCTGCACCATAACAGGAATCTATTAACGTAGGTAGTCTACCTGCACTATAACAGGAATCTATTAATGTAGGTAGTCTACCTGCACCATAACAGGAATCTATTAATGTAGGTAGTCTACCTGCACCATAACAGGAATGTCATCATGTAGGTAGTCTACCTGCACCATAACAGGAATATATTAATGTAGGTAGTCTACCTGCACCATAACAGGAATGTCATCATGTAGGTAGTCTACCTGTACTTAACAGGAATCTATTCTTGTAGGTAGTCTACCTGCACCATAACAGGAATGTCATCATATAGGTAGTCTACCTGCACCATAACAGGAATCTATTCATGTAGGTAGTCTACCTGCACCATAACAGGAATCTATTCATGTAGGTAGTCTACCTGCACCATAACAGGAATGTCATCATGTAGGTAGTCTACCTGCACCATAACAGGAATGTCATCATGTAGGTAGTCTACCTGCACCATAACAGGAATCTATTAATGTAGGTAGTCTACCTGCACCATAACAGGAATCTATTAATGTAGGTAGTCTACCTGCACCATAACAGGAATGTCATCATGTAGGTAGTCTACCTGCACCATAACAGGAATCTATTAATGTAGGTAGTCTACCTGCACCATAACAGGAATCTATTAATGTAGGTAGTCTATCTGCACCATAACAGGAATCTATTAATGTAGGTAGTCTATCTGCACCATAACAGGAATCTATTCATGTAGGTAGTCTACCTGCACCATAACAGGAATGTCATCATGTAGGTAGTCTACCTGCACCATAACAGGAATCTTTTAATGTAGGTAGTCTACCTGCACCATAACAGGAATCTATTAATGTAGGTAGTCTACTTGCACCATAACAGGAATGTCATCATGTAGGTAGTCTGCCTGCACCATAACAGGAATCTATTAATGTAGGTAGTCTATGTGCACCATAACAGGAATGTCATCATGTAGTTAGTCTACCTGCACCATAACAGGAATATATTAATGTAGGTAGTCTACGTGCACCATAACAGGAATGTCATCATGTAGGTAGTCTACCTGCACCATAACAGGAATGTCATCATGTAGGTAGTCTACCTGCACCATAACAGGAATCTATTAATGTAGGTAGTCTACCTGCACCATAACAGGAATATATTAATGTAGGTAGTCTACCTGCACCATAACAGGAATGTCATCATGTAGGTAGTGTACCTGCACCATAACAGGAATCTATTAATGTAGGTAGTCTACCTGCACCATAACAGGAATGTCATCATGTATGTACTCTACCTGGACCATAACAGGATTGTCATCATGTAGGTAGTCTACCTGCACCATAACAGGAAAGTCATCATGTAGGTAGTCTACCTGCACCATAACAGGAATCTATTAATGTAGGTAGTCTACCTGCACCATAACAGGAATCTATTAATGTAGGTAGTCTACCTGGACCATAACAGGATTGTCATCATGTAGGTAGTCTACCTGCACCATAACAGGAAAGTCATCATGTAGGTAGTCTACCTGCACCATAACAGGAATCTATTAATGTAGGTAGTCTATCTGCACCATAACAGGAATCTATTAATGTAGGTAGTCTACCTGCACCATAACAGGAAAGTCATCATGTAGGTAGTCTACCTGCACCATAACAGGAATCTATTAATGTAGGTAGTCTACCTGCACCATAACAGGAATGTCATCATGTAGGTAGTCTACCTGCACCATAACAGGAATCTATTAACGTAGGTAGTCTACCTGCACTATAACAGGAATCTATTAATGTAGGTAGTCTACCTGCACCATAACAGGAATCTATTAATGTAGGTAGTCTACCTGCACCATAACAGGAATGTCATCATGTAGGTAGTCTACCTGCACCATAACAGGAATATATTAATGTAGGTAGTCTACCTGCACCATAACAGGAATGTCATCATGTAGGTAGTCTACCTGTACTTAACAGGAATCTATTCTTGTAGGTAGTCTACCTGCACCATAACAGGAATGTCATCATGTAGGTAGTCTACCTGCACCATAACAGGAATCTATTCATGTAGGTAGTCTACCTGCACCATAACAGGAATCTATTCATGTAGGTAGTCTACCTGCACCATAACAGGAATGTCATCATGTAGGTAGTCTACCTGCACCATAACAGGAATCTATTAATGTAGGTAGTCTACCTGCACCATAACAGGAATCTATTCATGTAGGTAGTCTACCTGCACCATAACAGGAATCTATTCATGTAGGTAGTCTACCTGCACCATAACAGGAATCTATTCATGTAGGTAGTCTACCTGCACTATAACAGGAATCTATTAATGTAGGTAGTCTACCTGCACCATAACAGGAATCTATTAATGTAGGTAGTCTACCTGCACCATAACAGGAATGTCATCATGTAGGTAGTCTACCTGGACCATAACAGGAATCTATTAATGTAGGTAGTCAACCTGCACCATAACAGGAATGTCATCATGTAGGTAGTCTACCTGCACTATAACATCTTCACATCGATATTGATTGTGCTACCCGGGCTGGTAAAACCCTGGATCATTGTTATTCTAACTTCCGCGATGCATATAAGGCCCTCCCCCGTCCTCTTTTTGGAAAAGCTGACCACGACTCAATTTTGTTGCTTCCAGCCTATAGACAGAAACTAAAACAGGAAGCTCCTGCGCTCAGGTCTGTCCAACGCTGGTCCGACGAATCGGATTCCACGCGTCAAGATTGCTTCGATCACGTGGACTGGGATATGTTCCGCGTCAAACAACAACATTGACGAATACGCTGATTCGGTGAGCGAGTTTATTAGCAAGTGCATCGGCGATGTCGTACCCACAGCAACTAGTAAAACATTCCAAAACCAGAAACCGTGGATTGATGGCAGCATTCGCTCAAAACTGAAAGTACGAACCACTGCTTTTAAATCAGGGCAAGGTGACCGGAAACATGACCGAATACACACAGTGTAGCTATTCTCTCCGCAAGGCAATCAAACAAGCTAAGCGTCAGTATAGAGACAAAGTAGAGTTGCAATTCAATGGCTCAGACACGAGAGGTATGTGGCAGGGTCTACAGTCAATCACGGACTATAAAAGGAAAACCAGCCCCGTCGCGGACCAGGATGTTTTGCTTCCAGACAGACTAAACAACTTCTTTGCTCGCTTGAGGACAATACAATGCCAACGACATGACCCGCTAGCAAAACCTGCGGGCTCTCCTTCACTGCAGCCGACGTGAGTAAAGACGGCAGGCCCAGACGGCATCCCCAGCCGCGTCCTCAGAGCATGCGCAGACCAGCTGGCTGGGGTATTTACGGACATATTCAATCAATCCTTATCCCAGTCTGCTGTTCCCACATGCTTCAAGAGGGCCACCATTGTTCCTGTTCAAAAGAAAACTAAGGTAACTGAGCTAAATGACTACCGCCCCGTAGCACTCACTTCCGTCATCATGAAGTGCTTTGAGAGACTAGTCAAGGACCATATCACCTCCACCCTACCTGACACCCTAGACCCATTCCAGTTTGCTTACCGCCCCAATAGGTCCACAGACGACGCAATCACACTGCACACTGCCCTAACCCATCTGGACAAGAGGAATACCTATGTGAGAATGCTGTTCATCGACTACAGCTCAGCATTTAACACCATAGTAGCCTCCAAACTCGTCATCAAGCTCAAGACCCTGGGTCTCAACCCCGCCCTGTGCAACTGGGGCCTGGACTTCCTGAAGGGCCGCCACCAGGTGGTGAGGGTAGGTAACAATATCTCCACCCCGCTGATCCTCAATGCTGGGGCCCCACAAGGGTGTGTGCTCAACCCTCTCCTGTACTCCCTGTTCACCCGAGGCTGCGTGGCCATGCATGCCTCCAACTCAATCATCAAGTTTGCAGACGACACTACAGTGGTAGGCTTGATTACCAACAACGACGAGACGGCCTACAGGGAGGAGGTGAGGGCCCTCGGAGTGTGGTGTCAGGAAAATAACCTCACACTCAACGTCAACAAGACAAAGGAGATGATCGTGGACTTCGGGAAACAGCAGAGGGAGCACCCCCCTATCCACATCAACGGGACAGTAGTGGAGAGGGTAGAAAGTTTTAAGTTCCTCGGCGTACACATCACGGACAAACTGAAATGGTCCACCCACACAGACAGCCTGGTGAAGAAGGCGCAGCAGCGCCTCTTCAACCTCAGGAGGCTGAAGAAATTCGGCTTGTCACCAAAAACACTCACAAACTTTTATAGATGTACAATCGAGAGCATCCTGTCGGGATGTATCACCGCCTGGTACGACAACTGTTCCGCCCATAACCGTAAGGCTCTCCAGAGGGTAGTGAGGTCTGCACAACGCATCACCAGGGGCAAACTACCTGCCCTCCACGACACCTACACCACCCGATGTCACAGGAAGGCCAAAAAGATCATTAAGGACAACAACCACCCGAGCCACTGCCTGTTCACCCCGCTATCATCCAGAAGGCGAGGTCAGTACAGATGCATCAAAGCAGGGACCGAGAGACTGAAAAACAGCTTCTATCTCAAGGCTAGAGGTCGACCGATTATGATTTTCAACACCGATACCGATTATTGGAGGACCAAAAAAAGCCAATACCGATTAATCGTACAATTTTTTTTTAATGTATTTGTAATAATGACAATTACAACAATACTGAATGAACACTTATTTTAACTTAATATAATACATCAATAAAATCAATTTAGCCTCAAATAAATAATGAAACATGTTCAATTTGGTTTAAATAATGCAAAAACAAAGTGTTGGGGAAGAAAGAAAAGTGCAATATGTGCCATGTAAGAAAGCTAACGTTTAAGTTCCTTGCTTAGAACATGAGAACATATGAAAGCTGGTGGTTCCTTGTTAAGATATTTTATCAAGGTTTAAGATAAATGATTAAATAATTCTACTCAGAAACTTAGCCATTAGGATTAGAGGTTATGTAGCATGAACAAGGAGTAATTAAAAATAATAAACACCGCTCCAACTAGGTTGGGGAAGAGAGGAATGCATGTGTGTGTGTCTAAAGTAAGCAAAGAGGATCCTTAACCTATGTTTGAACCGACCCGGCTATAACTCTGTCGAGATAGAATAAGACAGCGAGAGCCCCTCCAGGTTTTCCGTATCTGGGGGGGACTGGAACTGTCTGCTAAGTGGTAATAAACTATGGTGAGACTTCAGGAGATAATCCAGATATATTGTGTGTCATGTATGTGCACTAGTGAGTTGGAATTCACTTTTGAAGCTGCTTTGTCCTGGTTGGAGAGGAGGAGGGACATTTTAAAACCTATGACGTCATATGTAATCTATAAACTGATGTACATGGTACTATGAGCAGCGCTCTCGAGAATAAATGCTATTGGCTAATTTCAGTAGACTGGTCTCTATCCATTTTATGCAAATAAGGATCTTACAAATTCTTAGAAACAGACAGAGTGATTTAAATTGAATTGGTTAATAAACACATATAGGAATTGTTATATTCCTTTAACATTCCTTTTAACATGAGTCTTCAATTTTCCCAGGTAAGAAGTTTTAGGTTGTAGTTATTATAGGAATTATAGGACTATTTCTCTCTATGCGATTTGTATTTCATACATCTTTGACTATTGGATGTTCTTATAGGCACTTTAGTATTGCCAGTGTAACAGTATAGCTTCCGTCCCTCTCCTCGCTCCTACCTGGGCTCGAACCAGGAACACATCGACAACAGCCACCCTCGAAGCAGCACTACCCATGCAGAGCAAGGGGAACAACTACTCCAAGTCTCAGAGCGAGTGACGTCACCGATTGAAACGCTATTAGTGCGCACCCCGCTAACTCGCTAGCCATTTCACATCGGTTACACCAGCCTAATCTAGGGAGTTGATAGGCTTGAAGTCATAAACAGCGCAATGCTTGAAGCACAGCTTCGAGCTGCTGGCAAAACGCACGAAAGTGCTGTTTGAATGAATGCTTACGAGCCTGCGGCTGCCTACCATCGCTCAGTCAGACTGCTCTATCAAATCATAGACTTAATTATAACATAATAACACACAGAAATACGAGCCTTAGGGCATTAATATGGTCGAATCCGGAAACTATCATCTCGAAAACAAAACATTTATTCTTTCAGTGAAATACGGAACCGTTCCGTACTTTATCTAACCGGTGGCATCCATAAGTCTAAATATTCCTGTTACATTGCACAACCTTCAATGTTATGTCATAATTACGTAAAATTCTGGCAAATTAGTTCGCAACGAGCCAGGCGGCCCAAACTGTTGCATATACCCTAACTCTGCGTGCAATGAACGCAAGAGAAGTGACACAATTTCACCTGGTTAATATTGCCTGCTAACCTGGATTTCTTTTAGCTAAATATGCAGGTTAAAAAATATATACTTCTGTGTATTGATTTTAAGAAAGGCATTGATGTTTATGGTTAGGTACAGTCGTGCAACGATTGTGCTTTTTTCGCAAATGCGCTTTTGTTAAATCATCCCCCGTTTGGCGAAGTTGGCTGTCTTTGTTAGGAAGAAATAGTCTTCACACAGTTTGCAACGAGCCAGGCGGCCCAAACTGCTGCATATACCCTGACTCTGTTGCAAGAGAAGTGACACAATTTTCCTAGTTAAAAGAAATTCATGTTAGCAGGCAATATTAACTAAATATGCAGTTTAAAAAAATATATACTTGTGTATTGATTTTAAGAAAGGCATTGATGTTTATGGTTAGGTACACGTTGGAGCAACGACAGTCCTGTTTCGCGAATGCGCACTGCATCGATTATATGCAACGCAGGACACGCTAGATAAACTAGTAATATCATCAACCCTGTGTAGTTAACTAGGAAATTGATTGTTTTTTATAAGATAAGTTTAATGCTAGCTAGCAACTTACCTTGGCGTCCTACTGCATTCACGTAACAGGCAGGATTGTCGTGTACTGCAATGTAAAGCAGGTGGTTAGAGCGTTGGACTAGTTAACTGTAAGGTTGCAAGATTGAATCCCCGAGCTGACAAGGTAAAAATCTGTCGTTCTGCCCCTGAACAAGGCAGTTAACACACCGTTCCAAGGCCGTCATTGAAAATAAGAATGTGTTCTTAACTGACTTGCCCAGTTAAATAAAGGTGTAAAGCAAAAAAAAAAAAAAAGATTTCCGATTGTTATGAAAACTTGAAATCGGCCCTAATTAATTGGCCATTACAATTAATCGGTCGACCTCTACTCAAGGGCATCAGACTAACATTGTATGTAATAAATGTATCACTAGCCACTTTAAACAATGCCACTTTTATATGTTACATACCCTACATTACTCATCTCATATGTTAATACTGTACTCTTTACCATCTACTGTATCTTGCCTATGCCGTTCGGCCATCACTCATTCATATATTTTTATGTACAGTGGGGAGAACAAGTATTTGATACACTGCCGATTTTGCAGGTTTTCCTACTTACAAAGCATGTAGAGGTCTGTCATTTTTATCATAGGTACACTTCAACTGTGAGAGACGGAATCTAAAACAAAATCCAGAAAATCACATTGTATGATTTTTAAGTAATTAATTTGCATTTTATTGCATGACATAAGTATTTGATACATCAGAAAAGCAGAACTTAATATTTGGTACAGAAACCTTTGTTTGCAATTACAGAGATCATACGTTTCCTGTAGTTCTTGACCAGGTTTGCACACACTGCAGCAGGGATTTTGGCCCACTCCTCCATACAGACCTTCTCCAGATCCTTCAGGTTTCGGGGCTGTCGCTGTGCAATACGGACTTTTAGCTCACTCCAAAGATTTTCTATTGGGTTCAGGTCTGGAGACTGGCTAGGCCACTCCAGGACCTTGAGATGCTTCTTACGGAGCCACTCCTTAGTTGCCCTGGCTGTGTGTTTCGGGTCATTGTCATGCTGGAAGACCCAGCCACGACCCATTTTCAATGCTCTTACTGAGGGAAGGTTGTTGGCCAAGATCTCGCGATACATGGCCCCATCCATCCTCCCCTCAATACGGTGCAGTCGTCCTGTCCCCTTTGCAGAAAAGCATCCCCAAAGAATGATGTTTCCACCTCCATGCTTCACGGTTGGGATGGTGTTCTTGGGGTTGTACTCATCCTTCTTCTTCCTCCAAACACGGTGAGTGGAGTTTAGACCAAAAAGCTCTATTTTTGTCTCATCAGACCACATGACCTTCTCCCATTCCTCCTCTGGATCATCCAGATGGTCATTGGCAAACTTCAGACGGGCCTGGACATGCGCTGGCTTGAGCAGGGGGACCTTGTGTGTGTTACTAATGGTTTTCTTGGTTTTCTTTGAGACTGTGGTCCCAGCTCTCTTCCGGTTATTGACCAGGTCCTGCCGTGTAGTTCTGGGCTGATCCCTCACCTTCCTCATGATCATTGATGCCCCACGAGGTGAGATCTTGCATGGAGCCCCAGACCGAGGGTGATTGGCCGTCATCTTGAACTTCTTCCATTTTCTAATAATTGCGCCAACAGTTGTTGTCTTCTCACCAAGCTGCTTGCCTATTGTTCTGTAGCCCATCTGTAGCCCATCCCAGCCTTGTGCAGGTCTACAATTTTATCCCTGATTCAGTCTCTCACAGTTGAAGTGTACCTATGATAAAAATGACAGACCTCTACATGCTTTGTAAGTAGGAAAACCTGCAAAATCGGCAGTGTTTCAAATACTTGTTTTCCCCACTGTACATATTCTTATTATTTCCTTTACACTTGTGTGTATAAGGTAGTTGTTGTGAAATTGTTAGATTAGATTACTCGTTGGTTATTACTGCATTGTCGGAACTAGAAGCACAAGCATTTCGCTACATTCACATTAACATCTGCTAACCATGTGTATGTGACAAATAAAATGTTATTTGATAACAGGAATGTCATCATGTAGGTAGTATACCTGCACCATAACAGGAATCTATTAATGTAGGTAGTCTACCTGCACCATAACAGGAATCTATTAATGTAGGTAGTCTACCTGCACCATAACAGGAATCTATTAATGTAGGTAGTCTACCTGCACCATAACAGGAATGTCATCATGTAGGTAGTCTACCTGCACCATAACAGGAATCTATTAATGTAGGTAGTCTACCTGCACCATAACAGGAATGTCATCATGTAGGTAGTCTACCTGCACCATAACAGGAATCTATTAATGTAGGTAGTCTACCTGCACCATAACAGGAATCTATTAATGTAGGTAGTCTACCTGCACCATAACAGGAATGTCATAATGTAGGTAGTCTACCTGCACCATAACAGGAATCTCATCGTGTAGGTAGTCTACCTGCACCATAACAGGAATCTATTCATGTAGGTAGTCTACCTGCACCATAACAGGAATCTATTAATGTAGGTAGTCTACCTGCACCATAACAGGAATGTCATCATGTAGGTAGTCTACCTGCACCATAACAGGAATGTCATCATGTAGGTAGTCTACCTGCACCATAACAGGAATCTATTCATGTAGGTAGTCTACCTGCACCATAACAGGAATGTCATCATGTAGGTAGTCTACCTGCACCATAACAAGAATATATTAATGTAGGTAGTCTACCTGCACCATAACAGGAATGTCATCATGTGGGTAGTCTACCTGCACCATAACAGGAATCTATTAATGTAGGTAGTCTACCTGCACCATAACAGGAATCTATTAATGTAGGTAGTCTACCTGCACCATAACAGGAATCTATTAATGTAGGTAGTCTACCTGCACCATAACAGGAATCTATTAATGTAGGTAGTCTACCTGCACCATAACAGGAATCTATTAATGTAGGTAGTCTACCTGCACCATAACAGGAATGTCATCATGTAGGTAGTCTACCTGCACCATAACAGGAATCTATTAATGTAGGTAGTCTACCTGCACCATAACAGGAATCTATTCATGTAGGTAGTCTACCTGCACCATAACAGGAATCTATTAATGTAGGTAGTCTACCTGCACCATAACAGGAATCTATTCATGTAGGTAGTCTACCTGCACCATAACAGGAATCTATTAATGTAGGTAGTCTACCTGCACCATAACAGGAATGTCATCATGTAGTTAGTCTACCTGCACCATAACAGGAATCTATTCATGTAGGTAGTCTACCTGCACTATAACAGGAATCTATTAATGTAGGTAGTCTACCTGCACCATAACAGGAATGTCATCATGTAGGTAGTCTACCTGCACCATAACAGGAATCTATTAATGTAGGTAGTCTACCTGCACCATAACAGGAATGTCATCATGTAGGTAGTCTACCTGCACCATAACAGGAATGTCATCATGTAGGTAGTCTACCTGCACCATAACAGGACTCTATTAATGTAGGTAGTCTACCTACACCATAACAGGAATCTATTAATGTAGGTAGTCTACCTGCACCATAACAGGAATGTCATCATGTAGGTAGTCTACCTGCACCATAACAGGAATCTATTAATGTAGGTAGTCTACCTGCACCATAACAGGAATGTCATCATGTAGTTAGTCTACCTGCACCATAACAGGAATGTCATCATGTAGGTAGTCTACCTGCACCATAACAGGAATGTCATCATGTAGGTAGTCTACCTGCACCATAACAGGAATGTCATCATGTAGGTAGTCTACCTGCACCATAACAGGCATCTATTCATGTAGGTAGTCTACCTGCACCATAACAGGAATGTCATCATGTAGGTAGTCTACCTGCACCATAACAGGAATCTATTAATGTAGGTAGTCTACCTGCACCATAACAGGAATCTATTAATGTAGGTAGTCTACCTGCACCATAACAGGAATGTCATCATGTAGGTAGTCTACCTGCACCATAACAGGAATCTATTAATGTAGGTAGTCTACCTGCACCATAACAGGAATCTATTAATGTAGGTGGTCTACCTGCACCATAACAGGAATCTATTCATGTAGGTAGTCTACCTGCACCATAACAGGAATCTATTCATGTAGGTAGTCTACCTGCACCATAACAGGAATCTATTAATGTAGGTAGTCTACCTGCACCATAACAGGAATCTATTCATGTAGGTAGTCTACCTGCACCATAACAGGCATCTATTAATGTAGGTAGTCTACCTGCACCATAACAGGAATCTATTAATGTAGGTAGTCTACCTGCACCATAACAGGAATCTATTCATGTAGGTAGTCTACCTGCACCATAACAGGAATCTATTCATGTAGGTAGTCTACCTGCACCATAACAGGAATCTATTCATGTAGGTAGTCTACCTGCACCATAACAGGAATGTCATCATGTAGGTAGTCTACCTGCACCATAACAGGAATCTATTCATGTAGGTAGTCTACCTACACCATAACAGGAATCTATTAATGTAGGTAGTCTACCTGCAACATAACAGGAATGTCATCATGTAGGTAGTCTACCTGCACCATAACAGGAATATATTAATGTAGGTAGTCTACCTGCACCATAACAGGACTCTATTAATGTAGGTAGTCTACCTGCACCATAACAGGAATCTATTAATGTAGGTAGTCTACCTGCACCATAACAGGAATATATTAATGTAGGTAGTCTACCTGCACCATAACAGGAATGTCATCATGTAGGTAGTCTACCTGCACCATAACAGGAATATATTAATGTAGGTAGTCTACCTGCACCATAACAGGAATCTATTAATGTAGGTAGTCTACCTGCACCATAACAGGAATGTCATCATGTAGGTAGTCTACCTGCACCATAACAGGAATATATTATTGTAGGTAGTCTACCTGCACCATAACAGGAATGTCATCATGTAGGTAGTCTACCTGCACCATAACAGGAATATATTAATGTAGGTAGTCTACCTGCACCATAACAGGAATGTCATCATGTGGGTAGTCAACCTGCACCATAACAGGAATCTATTAATGTAGGTAGTCTACCTGCACCATAACAGGAATGTCATCATGTAGGTAGTCTACCTGCACCATAACAGGAATCTATTCATGTAGGTAGTCTACCTGCACTATAACAGGAATCTATTAATGTAGGTAGTCTACCTGCACCATAACAGGAATGTCATCATGTAGGTAGTCTACCTGCACCATAACAGGAATCTATTAATGTAGGTAGTCTACCTGCACCATAACAGGAATGTCATCATGTAGGTAGTCTACCTGCACCATAACAGGAATGTCATCATGTAGGTAGTCTACCTGCACCATAACAGGACTCTATTAATGTAGGTAGTCTACCTGCACCATAACAGGAATCTATTAATGTAGGTAGTCTACCTGCACCATAACAGGAATCTATTAATGTAGGTAGTCTACCTGCACCATAACAGGAATCTATTAATGTAGGTAGTCTACCTGCACCATAACAGGAATGTCATCATGTAGGTAGTCTACCTGCACCATAACAGGAATCTATTAATGTAGGTAGTCTACCTGCACCATAACAGGAATGTCATCATGTAGTTAGTCTACCTGCACCATAACAGGAATGTCATCATGTAGGTAGTCTACCTGCACCATAACAGGAATGTCATCATGTAGGTAGTCTACCTGCACCATAACAGGAATGTCATCATGTAGGTAGTCTACCTGCACCATAACAGGCATCTATTCATGTAGGTAGTCTACCTGCACCATAACAGGAATGTCATCATGTAGGTAGTCTACCTGCACCATAACAGGAATCTATTAATGTAGGTAGTCTACCTGCACCATAACAGGAATCTATTAATGTAGGTAGTCTACCTGCACCATAACAGGAATGTCATCATGTAGGTAGTCTACCTGCACCATAACAGGAATCTATTAATGTAGGTAGTCTACCTGCACCATAACAGGAATCTATTAATGTAGGTGGTCTACCTGCACCATAACAGGAATCTATTCATGTAGGTAGTCTACCTGCACCATAACAGGAATCTATTCATGTAGGTAGTCTACCTGCACCATAACAGGAATCTATTAATGTAGGTAGTCTACCTGCACCATAACAGGAATCTATTCATGTAGGTAGTCTACCTGCACCATAACAGGCATCTATTAATGTAGGTAGTCTACCTGCACCATAACAGGAATCTATTAATGTAGGTAGTCTACCTGCACCATAACAGGAATCTATTCATGTTGGTAGTCTACCTGCACCATAACAGGAATCTATTCATGTAGGTAGTCTACCTGCACCATAACAGGAATCTATTAATGTAGGTAGTCTACCTGCACCATAACAGGAATGTCATCATGTAGGTAGTCTACCTGCACCATAACAGGAATCTATTCATGTAGGTAGTCTACCTGCACCATAACAGGAATCTATTAATGTAGGTAGTCTACCTGCAACATAACAGGAATGTCATCATGTAGGTAGTCTACCTGCACCATAACAGGAATATATTAATGTAGGTAGTCTACCTGCACCATAACAGGACTCTATTAATGTAGGTAGTCTACCTGCACCATAACAGGAATCTATTAATGTAGGTAGTCTACCTGCACCATAACAGGAATATATTAATGTAGGTAGTCTACCTGCACCATAACAGGAATGTCATCATGTAGGTAGTCTACCTGCACCATAACAGGAATATATTAATGTAGGTAGTCTACCTGCACCATAACAGGAATCTATTAATGTAGGTAGTCTACCTGCACCATAACAGGAATGTCATCATGTAGGTAGTCTACCTGCACCATAACAGGAATATATTATTGTAGGTAGTCTACCTGCACCATAACAGGAATGTCATCATGTAGGTAGTCTACCTGCACCATAACAGGAATATATTAATGTAGGTAGTCTACCTGCACCATAACAGGAATATATTAATGTAGGTAGTCTACCTGCACCACAACAGGAATATATTAATGTAGGTAGTCTACCTGCACCATAACAGGAATCTATTAATGTAGGTAGTCTACCTGCACCATAACAGGAATATATTAATGTAGGTAGTCTACCTGCACCATAACAGGAATGTCATCATGTAGGTAGTCTACCTGCACCATAACAGGAATCTATTCATGTAGGTAGTCTACCTGCACCATAACAGGAATCTATTAATGTAGGTAGTCTACCTGCAACATAACAGGAATGTCATCATGTAGGTAGTCTACCTGCACCATAACAGGAATATATTAATGTAGGTAGTCTACCTGCACCATAACAGGAATCTATTAATGTAGGTAGTATACCTGCACCATAACAGGAATCTATTAATGTAGGTAGTCTACCTGCACCACAACAGGACTCTATTAATGTAGGTAGTCTACCTGCACCATAACAGGAATCTATTAATGTAGGTAGTCTACCTGCACCATAACAGGAATATATTAATGTAGGTAGTCTACCTGCACCATAACAGGAATGTCATCATGTAGGTAGTCTACCTGCACCATAACAGGAATATATTAATGTAGGTAGTCTACCTGCACCATAACAGGAATCTATTAATGTAGGTAGTCTACCTGCACCATAACAGGAATGTCATAATGTAGGTAGTCTACCTGCACCATAACAGGAATATATTATTGTAGGTAGTCTACCTGCACCATAACAGGAATGTCATCATGTAGGTAGTCTACCTGCACCATAACAGGACTCTATTAATGTAGGTAGTCTACCTGCACCATAACAGGAATCTATTAATGTAGGTAGTCTACCTGCACCATAACAGGAATGTCATCATGTAGGTAGTCTACCTGCACCATAACAGGAATCTATTAATGTAGGTAGTCTACCTGCACCATAACAGGAATGTCATCATGTAGTTAGTCTACCTGCACCATAACAGGAATATATTAATGTAGGTAGTCTACCTGCACCATAACAGGAATATATTAATGTAGGTAGTCTACCTGCACCATAACAGGAATCTATTAATGTAGGTAGTCTACCTGCACCATAACAGGAATGTCATCATGTAGGTAGTCTACCTGCACCATAACAGGAATCTATTAATGTAGGTAGTCTACCTGCACCATAACAGGAATCTATTAATGTAGGTAGTCTACCTGCACCATAACAGGAATGTCATCATGTAGGTAGTCTACCTGCACCATAACAGGAATCTATTAATGTAGGTAGTCTACCTGCACCATAACAGGACTATATTAATGTAGGTAGTCTACCTGCACCATAACAGGAATATATTAATGTAGGTAGTCTACCTGCACCATAACAGGAATCTATTAATGTAGGTAGTCTACCTGCACCATAACAGGAATCTATTAATGTAGGTAGTCTACCTGCACCATAACAGGAATCTATTAATGTAGGTAGTCTACCTGCACCATAACAGGAATCTATTAATGTAGGTAGTCTACCTGCACCATAACAGGAATCTATTAATGTAGGTAGTCTACCTGCACCATAACAGGAATCTATTAATGTAGGTAGTCTACCTGCACCATAACAGGAATCTATTAATGTAGGTAGTCTACCTGCACCATAACAGGAATCTATTAATGTAGGTAGTCTACCTGCACCATAACAGGAATCTATTAATGTAGGTAGTCTACCTGCACCATAACAGGAATCTATTAATGTAGGTAGTCTACCTGCACCATAACAGGAATCTATTAATGTAGGTAGTCTACCTGCACCATAACAGGAATCTATTAATGTAGGTAGTCTACCTGCACCATAACAGGAATCTATTAATGTAGGTAGTCTACCTGCACCATAACAGGAATCTATTAATGTAGGTAGTCTACCTGCACCATAACAGGAATCTATTAATGTAGGTAGTCTACCTGCACCATAACAGGAATCTATTAATGTAGGTAGTCTACCTGCACCATAACAGGAATCTATTAATGTAGGTAGTCTACCTGCACCATAACAGGAATGTCATCATGTAGGTAGTCTACCTGCACCATAACAGGAATCTATTAATGTAGGTAGTCTACCTGCACCATAACAGGAATGTCATCATGTAGGTAGTCTACCTGCACCATAACAGGAATCTATTAATGTAGGTAGTCTACCTGCACCATAACAGGAATGTCATCATGTAGGTAGTCTACCTGCACCATAACAGGAATCTATTAATGTAGGTAGTCTACCTGCACCATAACAGGAATGTCATCATGTAGGTAGTCTACCTGCACCATAACAGGAATCTATTAATGTAGGTAGTCTACCTGCACCATAACAGGAATCTATTAATGTAGGTAGTCTACCTGCACCATAACAGGAATCTATTAATGTAGGTAGTCTACCTGCACCATAACAGGAATCTATTAATGTAGGTAGTCTACCTGCACCATAACAGGAATGTCATCATGTAGGTAGTCTACCTGCACCATAACAGGAATGTCATCATGTAGGTAGTCTACCTGCACCATAACAGGAATATATTAATGTAGGTAGTCTACCTGCACCATAACAGGAATCTATTAATGTAGGTAGTCTACCTGCACCATAACAGGAATCTATTAATGTAGGTAGTCTACCTGCACCATAACAGGAATCTATTAATGTAGGTAGTCTACCTGCACCATAACAGGAATCTATTAATGTAGGTAGTCTACCTGCACCATAACAGGAATCTATTAATGTAGGTAGTCTACCTGCACCATAACAGGAATCTATTAATGTAGGTAGTCTACCTGCACCATAACAGGAATCTATTAATGTAGGTAGTCTACCTGCACCATAACAGGACTATATTAATGTAGGTAGTCTACCTGCACCATAACAGGAATCTATTAATGTAGGTAGTCTACCTGCACCATAACAGGAATCTATTAATGTAGGTAGTCTACCTGCACCATAACAGGAATCTATTAATGTAGGTAGTCTACCTGCACCATAACAGGAATGTCATCATGTAGGTAGTCTACCTGCACCATAACAGGAATCTATTAATGTAGGTAGTCTACCTGCACCATAACAGGAATGTCATCATGTAGGTAGTCTACCTGCACCATAACAGGAATCTATTAATGTAGGTAGTCTACCTGCACCATAACAGGAATCTATTAATGTAGGTAGTCTACCTGCACCATAACAGGAATCTATTAATGTAGGTAGTCTACCTGCACCATAACAGGAATCTATTAATGTAGGTAGTCTACCTGCACCATAACAGGAATGTCATCATGTAGGTAGTCTACCTGCACCATAACAGGAATCTATTAATGTAGGTAGTCTACCTGCACCATAACAGGAATCTATTAATGTAGGTAGTCTACCTGCACCATAACAGGAATCTATTCATGTAGGTAGTCTACCTGCACCATAACAGGAATCTATTCATGTAGGTAGTCTACCTGCACCATAACAGGAATCTATTAATGTAGGTAGTCTACCTGCACCATAACAGGAATCTATTAATGTAGGTAGTCGACCTGCACCATAACAGGAATCTATTAATGTAGGTAGTCTACCTGCACCATAACAGGAATCTATTAATGTAGGTAGTCTACCTGCACCATAACAGGAATCTATTAATGTAGGTAGTCTACCTGCACCATAACAGGAATCTATTAATGTAGGTAGTCTACCTGCACCATAACAGGAATCTATTCATGTAGGTAGTCTACCTGCACCATAACAGGAATCTATTAATGTAGGTAGTCTACCTGCACCATAACAGGAATCTATTAATGTAGGTAGTCTACCTGCACCATAACAGGAATCTATTAATGTAGGTAGTCTACCTGCACCATAACAGGAATATATTAATGTAGGTAGTCTACCTGCACCATAACAGGAATATATTAATGTAGGTAGTCTACCTGCACCATAACAGGAATATATTAATGTAGGTAGTCTACCTGCACCATAACAGGAATCTATTAATGTAGGTAGTCTACCTGCACCATAACAGGAATCTATTAATGTAGGTAGTCTACCTGCACCATAACAGGAATCTATTAATGTAGGTAGTCTACCTGCACCATAACAGGAATCTATTAATGTAGGTAGTCTACCTGCACCATAACAGGAATCTATTAATGTAGGTAGTCTACCTGCACCATAACAGGACTATATTAATGTAGGTAGTCTACCTGCACCATAACAGGAATCTATTAATGTAGGTAGTCTACCTGCACCATAACAGGACTATATTAATGTAGGTAGTCTACCTGCACCATAACAGGACTATATTAATGTAGGTAGTCTACCTGCACCATAACAGGAATCTATTAATGTAGGTAGTCTACCTGCACCATAACAGGAATCTATTAATGTAGGTAGTCTACCTGCACCATAACAGGAATCTATTCATGTAGGTAGTCTACCTGCACCATAACAGGAATCTATTAATGTAGGTAGTCTACCTGCACCATAACAGGAATCTATTAATGTAGGTAGTCTACCTGCACCATAACAGGACTATATTAATGTAGGTAGTCTACCTGCACCATAACAGGAATCTATTAATGTAGGTAGTCTACCTGCACCATAACAGGACTATATTAATGTAGGTAGTCTACCTGCACCATAACAGGACTATATTAATGTAGGTAGTCTACCTGCACCATAACAGGAATCTATTAATGTAGGTAGTCTACCTGCACCATAACAGGAATCTATTAATGTAGGTAGTCTACCTGCACCATAACAGGAATCTATTCATGTAGGTAGTCTACCTGCACCATAACAGGAATATATTAATGTAGGTAGTCTACCTGCACCATAACAGGAATCTATTAATGTAGGTAGTCTACCTGCACCATAACAGGAATCTATTAATGTAGGTAGTCTACCTGCACCATAACAGGAATCTATTAATGTAGGTAGTCTACCTGCACCATAACAGGAATCTATTAATGTAGGTAGTCTACCTGCACCATAACAGGAATCTATTAATGTAGGTAGTCTACCTGCACCATAACAGGAATCTATTAATGTAGGTAGTCTACCTGCACCATAACAGGAATATATTAATGTAGGTAGTCTACCTGCACCATAACAGGAATCTATTAATGTAGGTAGTCTACCTGCACCATAACAGGAATATATTAATGTAGGTAGTCTACCTGCACCATAACAGGAATCTATTAATGTAGGTAGTCTACCTGCACCATAACAGGAATATATTAATGTAGGTAGTCTACCTGCACCATAACAGGAATCTATTAATGTAGGTAGTCTACCTGCACCATAACAGGAATCTATTAATGTAGGTAGTCTACCTGCACCATAACAGGAATCTATTCATGTAGGTAGTCTACCTGCACCATAACAGGAATATATTAATGTAGGTAGTCTACCTGCACCATAACAGGAATCTATTAATGTAGGTAGTCTACCTGCACCATAACAGGAATCTATTAATGTAGGTAGTCTACCTGCACCATAACAGGAATCTATTAATGTAGGTAGTCTACCTGCACCATAACAGGAATCTATTAATGTAGGTAGTCTACCTGCACCATAACAGGAATCTATTAATGTAGGTAGTCTACCTGCACCATAACAGGAATCTATTAATGTAGGTAGTCTACCTGCACCATAACAGGAATATATTAATGTAGGTAGTCTACCTGCACCATAACAGGAATCTATTAATGTAGGTAGTCTACCTGCACCATAACAGGAATATATTAATGTAGGTAGTCTACCTGCACCATAACAGGAATATATTAATGTAGGTAGTCTACCTGCACCATAACAGGAATATATTAATGTAGGTAGTCTACCTGCACCATAACAGGAATCTATTAATGTAGGTAGTCTACCTGCACCATAACAGGCATCTATTAATGTAGGTAGTCTACCTGCACCATAACAGGAATATATTAATGTAGGTAGTCTACCTGCACCATAACAGGAATCTATTAATGTAGGTAGTCTACCTGCACCATAACAGGCATCTATTAATGTAGGTAGTCTACCTGCACCATAACAGGAATATATTAATGTAGGTAGTCTACCTGCACCATAACAGGAATCTATTAATGTAGGTAGTCTACCTGCACCATAACAGGAATCTATTAATGTAGGTAGTCTACCTGCACCATAACAGGAATATATTAATGTAGGTAGTCTACCTGCACCATAACAGGAATCTATTAATGTAGGTAGTCTACCTGCACCATAACAGGAATCTATTAATGTAGGTAGTCTACCTGCACCATAACAGGAATCTATTAATGTAGGTAGTCTACCTGCACCATAACAGGAATCTATTAATGTAGGTAGTCTACCTGCACCATAACAGGAATCTATTAATGTAGGTAGTCTACCTGCACCATAACAGGAATATATTAATGTAGGTAGTCTACCTGCACCATAACAGGAATCTATTAATGTAGGTAGTCTACCTGCACCATAACAGGAATCTATTAATGTAGGTAGTCTACCTGCACCATAACAGGAATATATTAATGTAGGTAGTCTACCTGCACCATAACAGGAATCTATTAATGTAGGTAGTCTACCTGCACCATAACAGGAATCTATTAATGTAGGTAGTCTACCTGCACCATAACAGGAATATATTAATGTAGGTAGTCTACCTGCACCATAACAGCTTTTTATCAGCAGCAAGTCAATTTAATGGAAACACACCTGGTGGTAAAATATGAATATAATTTTGGAATGATTTTATAATATTCACATTAAAATTAGTCACCATTTGGATGGTAACCTTTCTTGTCACCAGTTGGATGGTAACCTAGCTTGTCACCAGTTGGATGGTAACCTAGCTTGTCACCAGTTGGATGGTAACCTAGCTTGTCACCAGTTGGATGGTAACCTAGCTTGTCACCAGTTGGATGGTAACCTAGCTTGTCACCAGTTGGATGGTAACCTAGCTTGTCACCAGTTGGATGGTAACCTAGCTTGTCACCAGTTGGATGGTAAACTAGCTTGTCACCAGTTGGATGGTAACCTAGCTTGTCATCAGTTGGATGGTAACCAAGCTTGTCACCAGTTGGATAGAAACCTAGCTTGTCACCAGTTGGATGGTAACCTAGCTTGTCACCAGTTGGATGGTAACCTAGCTTGTCACCAGTTGGATGGTAACCTAGCTTGTCACCAGTTGGATGGTAACCTAGCTTGTCACCAGTTGGATGGTAACCTAGCTTGTCACCAGTTGGATGGTAACCTAGCTTGTCATCAGTTGGATGGTAACCAAGCTTGTCACCAGTTGGATAGAAACCTAGCTTGTGATATAGATTCTTTGCTCTGGGGAAGAGGCTTCCAGGGAGGCGGAACAGGTCGGAAGAGGGTGGTTACCTTCTTTTAAAGCTACAGTTTGCATTTGGTCAAAGGATTTTAAACTTTTGAATAAATGATATAGGCCTACGTGTTATGTAATTTGGAAACACTTCTCTTAAATTAGTTGTATACCTTAAAATAACTATATTTACAATTGATCTCTTACCTCTTAGAACTGGTGTCTTGAGGAAGACTCTTTTTAGAGGAAGTGGCTCCCTCCTCTCTCTCAGAATACCTCCTCTTAGAGGCAGTGCCTCTTTCCTTGTGCTGCCCAGACAGACTCATTTTAGAGGTAGTGGTCTCCTCCTCTCTCTCCCCAGAGAGACTCATTTTAGAGGCAGTGGTCTCCTCCTCTCTCTCCCCAGAGAGACTCATTTTAGAGGCAGTGGTCTCCTCCTCTCTCTCCCCAGACAGACTCATTTTAGAGGCAGTGGTCTCCTCCTCTCTCTCCCCAGAGAGACTCATTTTAGATGTAAGTCACAGGTCACTCAGCTACAATAAGAAATAACAGAACAGTCAATATTTCTGAACATTGTTGGAAGTACCATTAACAATGACAAGACTTTTACTGTCCGTGGTCACAGAGTTCACACAACGATGTCACCTACATAAAGGAAATGACCTCGATAACAGCATGTCAGTTAAATGTAACAACCAGGGAACAGAAATTATTTTCCAATCGTTTCGTTCTGAACAGAACCATCATTTTTTAAATTCTGTTCAGATAAAAACACATAAAGGCTTCATAATTCATAAAGGTCATAATTCATAAAGGTCATAATTCATCAAGGTCGTGATACCTGACTGATATTATATCACAGAACAAAATCCTATCAGATCTACTAAGCCTGCGTTAACCTCTGACCTTATTTTCAGCGATTATCCCAAACCCCTATTCTTTCCCATTCATTTTCCCCAGAGGAACGGCTGAAGGAACCAGAGGTAACTCATTTCTGTTTTTTAGGACTACAAGCTGGTCAGCTCTATAACAGCTAGTGTTCAGTGTTCCACTCCCCACTTTGACCACTCCTAGACAGTCCAAGTTGAATTCTCACTTGAGAAATTGTTTTTTTCTAAAAAGGATTTTTTTGCACATTTTAATGGAAATCTATTACTGCAAAGTACATCATTAATTGTTAACCAGAAATGATTTGATATTGATATAAACATGCCTGCATTGGGTCTTTAAAACTAGAATCCTTAGTTGTTACATCCATTTTTGGACTTATGAATGAATGATATACTGTATACTGATTCATTCTTGAAGAATATAACTTATAAATGTCTCATGAGCTCAGTTCAACTGTCGTACTCCATCAGAACCCAAAATATAAGCTTGTTTAACTCCAATGTTTGGAAACAAACACCATTGCCTTGAAATATGGTTAAAACTATAAAACCCTTAGCCAACAATGGTCACGCCCCCGCAGAAATCGAATTAACATAAAACAATCCCCATCAAAAAACTAGATTTATACTAAACTAGTCATATTGCAGAAACATGATTAAGGATCATTAACGTGGCAGGTTAGGATAATTAACATGGCAGGTTAAGAAAATTAGCTTGGCAGGTTAAGATAATTAACGTGGTAGGTTAGGATAATTAACGTGGCAGGTTAGGATAATTAACGTGGCAGGATAGGATCATTAACGTGGCAGGTTAGGATAATTAACGTGGCAGGTTAGGGTAAATAACGTGGCAGGTTAGGATAATTAACGTGGCAGGTTAGGATAATTAATGTGACAGGTTAGGATAATTAATGTGGCAGGTTAGGATAATTAGCGTGGCAGGTTAAGATAATTAGCTTGGCAGGTTAAGATAATTAGCTTGCCAGGTTAGGATAATTAACGTGGCAGGTTAGGACAAATAGCATTGTATAGGATAATTAACGTGGCAGGTTAGGATAATTAATGTGGCAGGTTAAGATAATTAGCTAGGCAGGTTAGGATAATTAACGTGGCAGGTTAGGATAATTAACGTGGCAGGTTAAGATAAATAACTTGGCAGGTTAGGATAATTAACGTGGCAGGTTAGGATAATTAACATGGCAGGTTAAGATAATTAGCTTGGCAGGTTAGGATAATTAACGTGGCAGGTTAGGATAATTAATGTGGCAGGTTAGGATAATTAACGTGGCAGGTTAGGATAATTAACGTGGCAGGTTAGGATAATTAACGTGGCAGGTTAGGATAATTAACGTGGCAGGATAGGATAATTAACGTGGCAGGTTAGGATAATTAACGTGGCAGGTTAGGGTAAATAACGTGGCAGGTTAGGATAATTAACGTGGCAGGTTAGGATAATTAATGTGACAGGTTAGGATAATTAATGTGGTAGGATAGGATAATTAATGTGGCAGGTTAGGATAATTAGCGTGGCAGGTTAAGATAATTAGCTTGGCAGGTTAAGATAATTAGCTTGGCAGGTTAGGATAATTAACGTGGCAGGTTAGGATAATTAACGTGGCAGGTTAGGATAATTAATGTGGCAGGTTAGGCTAATTAGCGTGGCAGGTTAAGATAATTAGCTTGGCAGGTTAGGATAATTAACGTGGCAGGTTAGGATAATTAGCTTGGCAGGTTAGGATAATTAACGTGGCAGGTTAGGATAATTAACGTGGCAGGTTAGGATAATTAACGTGGCAGGTTATGATAATTAACGTGGCAGGTTAGGATAATTAACGTGGTACTGTAGGTTAGGATAATTAACGTGGCAGGTTAGGATAATTAACGTAGCAGGTTAGGTTAATTAACATGGCAGGTTAGGATAATTAGCGTGGTAGGTAAAGATAATTAACGTGGCAGGTTAGGATAATTAACGTGGTAGGATAGGATAATTAACGTGGTAGGTTAGGATAATTAACGTGGCAGGTTAGGATAATTAGCGTGGCAGGTTAGGATAATTAACGTGGTAGGTAAAGATAATTAATGTGGTAGGATGGGACAATTAACGTGGTAGGTAAAGATAATTAACGTGGTAGGATGGGATAATTAGCGTGGCAGGTTAGGATAATTAACGTGGCAGGTTAGGAAAATTAACGTGGCAGGTTAGGATAATTAACGTGGCAGGTTAGGATAATTAACGTGGCAGGTTAGGATAATTAGCGTGGTAGGTAAAGATAATTAACGTGGCAGGTTAGGATAATTAGCGTGGTAGGTAAAGATAATTAACGTGGTAGGATGGGATAATTAACGTGGTAGGTAAAGATAATTAACGTGGTAGGATGGGATAATTAACGTGGTAGGTAAAGATAATTAACGTGGTAGGATGGGATAATTAACGTGGTAGGTAAAGATAATTAACGTGGTAGGATGGGATAATTAACGTGGCAGGTTAGGATAATTAGCGTGGTAGGTAAAGATAATTAACGTGGTAGGATGGGATAATTAACGTGGTAGGTAAAGATAATTAACGTGGTAGGATGGGATAATTAACGTGGTAGGTAAAGATAATTAACGTGGTAGGATGGGATAATTAACGTGGTAGGTTAGGAAAATGTTTCATCAACGAGAGTTTCTATTGGACAAATTCAGGTATTTCCCTCTCCTTATCATTTAGTGCAGGGATGGAGAACATTGATGGTGTGGGGGCCACAAAAAAATCTGCACTCATCATGAGGGGCCGCAGTGTCTCATGGGTCTGCGTAACCACATCCATACACCCCCATGGGTCGGGAGAAAACATTTTTAGTTTTACAGCTAATCTCCAGCTATTCTACACATTTTGCCATAGAGTGGAGGTAAATGTTAACAGTTTTTAATATGATAACTGATGATCAACGGGACCCACCCTGGTTGGTAATTCAACCATGCTTACTACAAGTTTAGCTGCTAGACTAATTGACCAATCTAAAAACATGTAGCTAACATGGGCTAATAGACTGACTGCTGATGCTCAACCACATTTACACACTGCACCATGTGTTTTCTATTATTCTAACGGTCAACAGGAAGTTTAGATCCAGACTGAGTTCCAAAACAATGTTTTTATTATTGGTCCCAGAACGCCAGTTGCCCATCCCTGGATTAGTGAATAGACCCCATGCACTGCTTGAGTTCATTTGAGTTGCGATCAGTTTATCACGCCCGGCGCACCGGGGTTTTCATTCTGAGAAAAGGCGTGCTGATGATTCAACCCGGGGTTAACAACGCGCATATATGAGCCGGTGAAGTTATATCGAGCGCAACTGCAGTTCGCCAAACGGACCACCGCCTTCCTGATCTGTCGTCAGAAAGCTTTAAACTTAAAATGTGATTTAGCCCTACATTTAAATAGTTTCTATGCACATTGTTTAACGTCGCATTTACTTGACGAGACAGACTATATTATTTAATGACAGCTATAAATTCCGATGCACGTCTTCTTTCAGGAAGTGAAAGTGAGCCAGTTTCCTCAGATAATAATCACCTTAATGTGCTGTCAATCTCCTATAACAATAATACCATACCTCATAGCCCTGTAGCCTATAACAATAATACCATACCTCATAGCCCTGTAGCCTATAACAATAATATCATACCTCATAGCCCTGTAGTCTATAACAATAATACCATACCTCATAGCCCTGTAGTCTATAACAATAATACCATACCTCATAGCCCTGTAGCCTAGAACAAGAATACCATACCTCATAGCCCTGTAGTCTATAACAATAATACCCTACCTCATAGCCCTGTAGCCTATAACAATAATACCATACCTCATAGCCCTGTAGTCTATAACAATAATACCATACCTCATAGCCCTGTAGCCTATAACAATAATACCATACCTCATAGCCCTGTAGCCTATAACAATAATACCCTACCTCATAGCCCTGTAGCCTAGAACAATAATACCATACCTCATAGCCCTGTAGCCTATAACAATAATACCATACCTCATAGCCCTGTAGTCTATAACAATAATACCATACCTCATAGCCCTGTAGCCTATAACAATAATACCCTACCTCATAGCCCTGTAGCCTATAACAATAATACCCTACCTCATAGCCAAGTAGCCTAGAACTATAATACCATACCTCATAGCCCTGTAGCCTATAACAATAATACCATACCTCATAGCCCTGTAGCCTATAACAATAATACCATACCTCATAGCCCTGTAGCCTAGAACAATAATGCCATACCTCATAGCCCTGTAGCCTATAACAATAATACCCTACCTCGTAGCCTATAACAATAATACCATACCTCATAGCCCTGTAGTCTATAACAATAATACCATACCTCATAGCCCTGTAGCCTATAACAATAATACCATACCTCATAGCCCTGTAGTCTATAACAATAATACCATACCTCATAGCCCTGTAGCCTATAACAATAATACCATACCTCATAGCCCTGTAGTCTATAACAATAATACCCTACCTCATAGCCCTGTAGCCTAAAAAAATAATACCATACCTCATAGCCCTGTAGCCTATAACAATAATACCATACCTCATAGCCCTGTAGCCTATAACAATAATACCATACCTCAAAGCCCTGTAGCCTATAACAATAATACCATACCTCATAGCCCTGTAGCCTATAACAATAATACCCTACCTCATAGCCCTGTAGTCTATAACAATAATACCATACCTCATAGCCCTGTAGCCTATAACAATAATACCATACCTCATATCCCTGTAGCCTTAACAATAATACCATACCTCATAGCCCTGTAGTCTATAACAATAATACCATACCTCATAGCCCTGTAGCCTATAACAATAATACCATACCTTATAGCCCTGTAGCCTATAACAATAATACCCTACCTCATAGCCCTGTAGCCTATAACAATAATACCATACCTCATAGCCCTGTAGCCTATAACACTAATACCATACCTCATAGCCCTGTAGCCTATAACAATAATACCATACCTCATAGCCCTGTAGCCTATAACAATAATACCATACCTCATAGCCCTGTAGCCTATAACAATAATACCATACCTCATAGCCCTGTAGCCTATAACAATAATACCATACCTCATAGCCCTGTAGCCTATAACAATAATACCCTACCTCATAGCCCTGTAGCCTATAACAATAATACCATACCTCATAGCCCTGTAGCCTATAACAATAATACCATACCTCATAGCCCTGTAGCCTATAACAATAATACCATACCTCATAGCCCTGTAGCCTATAACAATAATACCATACCTCATAGCCCTGTAGCCTATAACACTAATACCATACCTCATAGCCCTGTAGCCTATAACAATAATACCATACCTCATAGCCCTGTAGCCTATAACAATAATACCATACCTCATAGCCCTGTAGTCTATAACAATAATACCATACCTCATAGCCCTGTAGTCTATAACAATAATACCATACCTCATAGCCCTGTAGCCTATAACAATAATACCCTACCTCATAGCCCTGTAGCCTATAACACTAATACCATACCTCATAGCCCTGTAGTCTATAACAATAATACCATACCTCATAGCCCTGTAGCCTATAACAATAATACCATACCTCATAGCCCTGTAGCCTATAACAATAATACCATACCTCATAGCCCTGTAGCCTAGAACAATAATACCCTACCTCATAGCCCTGTAGCCTATAACAATAATACCATACCTCATAGCCCTGTAGCCTATAACAATAATACCATACCTCATAGCCCTGTAGCCTATAACAATAATACCCTACCTCATAGCCCTGTAGCCTATAACAATAATACCCTACCTCATATCCCTGTAGCCTATAACAATAATACCCTACCTCATAGCCCTGTAGCCTATAACAATAATACCCTACCTCATAGCCCTGTAGCCTATAACAATAATACCCTACCTCATAGCCCTGTAGCCTATAACAATAATACCATACATCATAGCCCTGTAGTCTATAACAATAATACCATACCTCATAGCCCTGTAGTCTATAACAATAATACCATACCTCATAGCCCTGTAGTCTATAACAATAATACCATACCTCATAGCCCTGTAGTCTATAACAATAATACCATACCTCATAGCCCTGTAGCCTATAACAATAATACCATACCTCATAGCCCTGTAGCCTATAACAATAATACCCTACCTCATAGCCCTGTAGCCTATAACAATAATACCCTACCTCATAGCCCTGTAGCCTATAACAATAATACCATACCTCATAGCCCTGTAGTCTATAACAATAATACCATACCTCATAGCCCTGTAGCCTATAACAATAATACCATATACCTCATAGCCCTGTAGCCTATAACAATAATACCCTAACTCATAGCCCTGTAGCCTATAACAATAATACCATACCTCATAGCCCTGTAGCCTATAACACTAATACCATACCTCATAGCCCTGTAGCCTATAACAATAATACCCTACCTCATATCCCTGTAGCCTATAACAATAATACCATACCTCATAGCCCTGTAGCCTATAACAATAATACCCTACCTCATAGCCCTGTAGCCTATAACAATAATACCCTACCTCATAGCCCTGTAGCCTATAACACTAATACCATACCTCATAGCCCTGTAGCCTATAACACTAATACCATACCTCATAGCCCTGTAGCCTATAACAATAATACCATACCTCATATCCCTGTAGCCTTAACAATAATACCATACCTCATATCCCTGTAGCCTAGAACAATAATACCATACCTCATATCCCTGTAGCCTATAACAATAATACCCTACCTCATAGCCCTGTAGCCTATAACAATAATACCATACCTCATAGCCCTGTAGCCTATAACAATAATACCATACCTCATATCCCTGTAGCCTATAACAATAATACCATACCTCATAGCCCTGTAGTCTATAACAATAATACCATACCTCATAGCCCTGTAGTCTATAACAATAATACCATACCTCATAGCCCTGTAGCCTATAACAATAATACCCTACCTCATATCCCTGTAGCCTATAACAATAATACCCTACCTCATAGCCCTGTAGCCTATAACAATAATACCATACCTCATAGCCCTGTAGCCTATAACAATAATACCCTACCTCATAGCCCTGTAGCCTATAACAATAATACCATACCTCATAGCCCTGTAGTCTATAACAATAATACCCTACCTCATATCCCTGTAGCCTATAACAATAATACCATACCTCATAGCCCTGTAGCCTATAACAATAATACCATACCTCATATCCCTGTAGCCTAGAACAATAATACCATACCTCATATCCCTGTAGCCTATAACAATAATACCCTACCTCATAGCCCTGTAGTCTATAACAATAATACCATACCTCATAGCCCTGTAGTCTATAACAATAATACCATACCTCATAGCCCTGTAGCCTATAACAATAATACCCTACCTCATAGCCCTGTAGCCTATAACAATAATACCCTACCTCATAGCCCTGTAGCCTATAACACTAATACCATACCTCATAGCCCTGTAGCCTATAACAATAATACCATACCTCATAGCCCTGTAGCCTATAACAATAATACCATACCTCATAGCCCTGTAGCCTAGAACAATAATATCCTACCTCATAGCCCTGTAGCCTATAACAATAATACCCTACCTCATAGCCCTGTAGCCTAGAACAATAATAACCTACCTCATATCCCTGTAGCCTATAACAATAATACCCTACCTCATAGCCCTGTAGCCTATAACAATAATACCCTACCTCATAGCCCTGTAGCCTATAACAATAATACCCTACCTCATAGCCCTGTAGCCTATAACAATAATACCATACCTCATAGCCCTGTAGCCTATAACACTAATACCATACCTCATAGCCCTGTAGCCTATAACAATAATACCATACCTCATATCCCTGTAGCCTATAACAATAATACCATACCTCATATCCCTGTAGCCTAGAACAATAATACCATACCTCATATCCCTGTAGCCTATAACAATAATACCCTACCTCATAGCCCTGTAGCCTATAACAATAATACCATACCTCATAGCCCTGTAGCCTATAACACTAATACCATACCTCATAGCCCTGTAGTCTATAACAATAATACCATACCTCATAGCCCTGTAGCCTATAACAATAATACCCTACCTCATAGCCCTGTAGTCTATAACAATAATACCATACCTCATAGCCCTGTAGCCTATAACAATAATACCATACCTCATAGCCCTGTAGCCTATAACAATAATACCATACCTCATAGCCCTGTAGCCTAGAACAATAATACCCTACCTCATAGCCCTGTAGCCTATAACAATAATACCATACCTCATAGCCCTGTAGCCTATAACAATAATACCATACCTCATAGCCCTGTAGCCTATAACAATAATACCCTACCTCATAGCCCTGTAGCCTATAACACTAATATCATACCTCATAGCCCTGTAGTCTATAACAATAATACCATACCTCATAGCCCTGTAGCCTATAACAATAATACCATACCTCATAGCCCTGTAGCCTATAACAATAAAACCATACCTCATAGCCCTGTAGCCTAGAACAATAATATCATACCTCATAGCCCTGTAGCCTATAACAATAATACCATACCTCATAGCCCTGTAGCCTATAACAATAATACCCTACCTCATATCCCTGTAGCCTATAACAATAATACCCTACCTCATAGCCCTGTAGCCTATAACAATAATACCCTACCTCATAGCCCTGTAGCCTATAACAATAATACCCTACCTCATAGCCCTGTAGTCTATAACAATAATACCATACCTCATAGCCCTGTAGCCTATAACAATAATACCATACCTCATAGCCCTGTAGCCTATAACAATAATACCCTACCTCATAGCCCTGTAGTCTATAACAATAATACCCTACCTCATAGCCCTGTAGTCTATAACAATAATACCATACCTCATAGCCCTGTAGCCTATAACAATAATACCATACCTCATAGCCCTGTAGCCTATAACAATAATACCCTACCTCATAGCCCTGTAGCCTATAACAATAATACCCTACCTCATAGCCCTGTAGCCTATAACAATAATACCATACCTCATAGCCCTGTAGTCTATAACAATAATACCATACCTCATATCCCTGTAGCCTATAACAATAATACCATATACCTCATAGCCCTGTAGCCTATAACAATAATACCCTAACTCATAGCCCTGTAGCCTATAACAATAATACCATACCTCATAGCCCTGTAGCCTATAACACTAATACCATACCTCATAGCCCTGTAGCCTATAACAATAATACCCTACCTCATATCCCTGTAGCCTATAACAATAATACCATACCTCATAGCCCTGTAGCCTATAACAATAATACCCTACCTCATAGCCCTGTAGCCTATAACAATAATACCCTACCTCATAGCCCTGTAGCCTATAACACTAATACCATACCTCATAGCCCTGTAGCCTATAACACTAATACCATACCTCATAGCCCTGTAGCCTATAACAATAATACCATACCTCATAGCCCTGTAGCCTATAACAATAATACCATACCTCATATCCCTGTAGCCTAGAACAATAATACCATACCTCATATCCCTGTAGCCTATAACAATAATACCATACCTCATAGCCCTGTAGCCTATAACAATAATACCATACCTCATAGCCCTGTAGCCTATAACAATAATACCATACCTCATAGCCCTGTAGCCTATAACACTAATACCATACCTCATAGCCCTGTAGTCTATAACAATAATACCATACCTCATAGCCCTGTAGTCTATAACAATAATACCATACCTCATAGCCCTGTAGTCTATAACAATAATACCATACCTCATAGCCCTGTAGCCTATAACAATAATACCATACCTCATAGCCCTGTAGCCTATAACAATAATACCATACCTCATAGCCCTGTAGTCTATAACAATAATACCATACCTCATAGCCCTGTAGCCTATAACAATAATACCATACCTCATAGCCCTGTAGCCTATAACAATAATACCATACCTCATAGCCCTGTAGCCTATAACAATAATACCATACCTCATAGCCCTGTAGCCTATAACAATAATACCATACCTCATAGCCCTGTAGCCTATAACAATAATACCATACCTCATAGCCCTGTAGCCTATAACAATAATACCATACCTCATAGCCCTGTAGCCTATAACAATAATACCATACCTCATAGCCCTGTAGCCTATAACAATAATACCATACCTCATAGCCCTGTAGCCTATAACAATAATACCATACCTCATAGCCCTGTAGCCTATAACAATAATACCATACCTCATAGCCCTGTAGCCTATAACAATAATACCATACCTCATAGCCCTGTAGCCTATAACAATAATACCATACCTCATAGCCCTGTAGCCTATAACAATAATACCATACCTCATAGCCCTGTAGCCTATAACAATAATACCATACCTCATAGCCCTGTAGCCTATAACAATAATACCATACCTCATAGCCCTGTAGCCTATAACAATAATACCATACCTCATAGCCCTGTAGTCCTATAACAATAATACCATACCTCATAGCCCTGTAGCCTATAACAATAATACCATACCTCATAGCCCTGTAGCCTATAACAATAATACCATACCTCATAGCCCTGTAGTCTATAACAATAATACCATACCTCATAGCCCTGTAGCCTATAACAATAATACCATACCTCATAGCCCTGTAGCCTATAACAATAATACCATACCTCATAGCCCTGTAGCCTATAACAATAATACCATACCTCATAGCCCTGTAGCCTATAACAATAATACCATACCTCATAGCCCTGTAGCCTATAACAATAATACCATACCTCATAGCCCTGTAGCCTATAACAATAATACCATACCTCATAGCCCTGTAGCCTATAACAATAATACCCTACCTCATAGCCCTGTAGCCTATAACAATAATACCCTACCTCATAGCCCTGTAGCCTATAACAATAATACCATACCTCATAGCCCTGTAGCCTATAACAATAATACCATACCTCATAGCCCTGTAGCCTATAACAATAATACCATACCTCATAGCCCTGTAGCCTATAACAATAATACCATACCTCATAGCCCTGTAGCCTATAACAATAATACCATACCTCATATCCCTGTAGCCTATAACAATAATACCCTACCTCATAGCCCTGTAGCCTATAACAATAATACCATACCTCATAGCCCTGTAGCCTAGAACACTAATACCATACCTCATAGCCCTGTAGTCCTATAACAATAATACCATACCTCATAGCCCTGTAGTCTATAACAATAATACCATACCTCATAGCCCTGTAGTCTATAACAATAATACCATACCTCATAGCCCTGTAGCCTATAACAATAATACCATACCTCATAGCCCTGTAGCCTATAACAATAATACCATACCTCATAGCCCTGTAGCCTATAACACTAATATCATACCTCATAGCCCTGTAGTCTATAACAATAATACCATACCTCATAGCCCTGTAGCCTATAACAATAATACCCTACCTCATAGCCCTGTAGCCTATAACACTAATACCATACCTCATAGCCCTGTAGTCTATAACAATAATACCCTACCTCATAGCCCTGTAGCCTATAACACTAATACCATACCTCATAGCCCTGTAGTCTATAACAATAATACCATACCTCATAGCCCTGTAGCCTATAACAATAATACCATACCTCATAGCCCTGTAGCCTATAACAATAAAACCATACCTCATAGCCCTGTAGCCTAGAACAATAATACCCTACCTCATAGCCCTGTAGCCTATAACAATAATACCATACCTCATAGCCCTGTAGCCTATAACAATAATACCATACCTCATAGCCCTGTAGCCTATAACAATAATACCATACCTCATAGCCCTGTAGCCTAGAACAATAATACCATACCTCATAGCCCTGTAGCCTATAACAATAATACCATACCTCATAGCCCTGTAGTCTATAACAATAATACCCTACCTCATAGCCCTGTAGCCTAGAACAATAATACCATACCTCATAGCCCTGTAGCCTATAACAATAATACCATACCTCATAGCCCTGTAGCCTATAACAATAATACCATACCTCCTAGCCCTTTAGCCTATAACAATAATACCATACCTCATAGCCCTGTAGTCTATAACAATAATACCCTACCTCATTGCCCTGTAGCCTAAAAAAATAATACCATACCTCATAGCCCTGTAGCCTATAACAATAATACCATACCTCATAGCCCTGTAGCCTATAACAATAATACCATACCTCAAAGCCCTGTAGCCTATAACAATAATACCATACCTCATAGCCCTGTAGCCTATAACAATAATACCCTACCTCATAGCCCTGTAGTCTATAACAATAATACCATACCTCATAGCCCTGTAGCCTATAACAATAATACCATACCTCATAGCTCTGTAGCCTATAACAATAATACCCTACCTCACAGCCCTGTAGTCTATAACAATAATACCCTACCTCATAGCCCTGTAGCCTATAACAATAATACCATACCTCATATCCCTGTAGCCTATAACAATAATACCATACCTCATAGCCCTGTAGCCTATAACAATAATACCCTACCTCATATCCCTGTAGCCTATAACAATAATACCATACCTCATATCCCTGTAGCCTATAACAATAATACCCTACCTCATAGCCCTGTAGCCTATAACACTAATACCATACCTCATAGCCCTGTAGTCGATAACAATAATACCCTACCTCATATCCCTGTAGCCTATAACAATAATACCATACCTCATATCCCTGTAGCCTATAACAATAATACCATACCTCATATCCCTGTAGCCTAGAACAATAATACCATACCTCATATCCCTGTAGCCTATAACAATAATACCCTACCTCATAGCCCTGTAGCCTATAACACTAATACCATACCTCATAGCCCTGTAGTCTATAACAATAATACCATACCTCATAGCCCTGTAGTCTATAACAATAATACCATACCTCATAGCCCTGTAGTCTATAACAATAATACCATACCTCATAGCCCTGTAGCCTATAACAATAATACCCTACCTCATAGCCCTGTAGCCTATAACAATAATACCATACCTCATAGCCCTGTAGTCTATAACAATAATACCATACCTCATAGCCCTGTAGCCTATAACAATAATACCATACCTCATAGCCCTGTAGCCTATAACAATAAAACCATACCTCATAGCCCTGTAGCCTAGAACAATAATACCCTACCTCATAGCCCTGTAGCCTATAACAATAATACCATACCTCATAGCCCTGTAGCCTATAACAATAATGCCATACCTCATAGCCCTGTCGTCTATAACAATAATACCATACCTCATAGCCCTGTAGTCTATAACAATAATACCATACCTCATAGCCCTGTAGCCTATAACAATAATACCATACCTCATAGCCCTGTAGCCTATAACAATAATACCATACCTCATAGCCCTGTAGCCTATAACACTAATACCATACCTCATAGCCCTGTAGCCTATAACAATAATACCCTACCTCATATCCCTGTAGCCTATAACAATAATACCATACCTCATATCCCTGTAGCCTATAACAATAATACCCTACCTCATATCCCTGTAGCCTATAACACTAATACCATACCTCATAGCCCTGTAGCCTATAACAATAATACCCTACCTCATATCCCTGTAGCCTATAACAATAATACCATACCTCATATCCCTGTAGCCTATAACAATAATACCATACCTCATATCCCTGTAGCCTATAACAATAATACCATACCTCATATCCCTGTAGCCTATAACAATAATACCATACCTCATATCCCTGTAGCCTATAACAATAATACCCTACCTCATAGCCCTGTAGTCTATAACAATAATACCATACCTCATAGCCCTGTAGTCTATAACAATAATACCATACCTCATAGCCCTGTAGTCTATAACAATAATACCATACCTCATAGCCCTGTAGCCTATAACAATAATACCATACCTCATAGCCCTGTAGCCTATAACACTAATATCATACCTCATAGCCCTGTAGTCTATAACAATAATACCATACCTCATAGCCCTGTAGCCTATAACAATAATACCATACCTCATAGCCCTGTAGCCTATAACAATAATACCATACCTCATAGCCCTGTAGCCTATAACAATAATACCATACCTCATAGCCCTGTAGCCTAGAACAATAATACCATACCTCATAGCCCTGTAGCCTATAACAATAATACCCTACCTCGTAGCCTATAACAATAATACCCTACCTCATAGCCCTGTAGCCTATAACAATAATACCCTACCTCATAGCCCTGTAGCCTATAACAATAATACCCTACCTCATAGCCCTGTAGCCTATAACAATAATACCATACCTCATAGCCCTGTAGCCTATAACAATAATACCCTACCTCATATCCCTGTAGCCTATAACAATAATACCCTACCTCATAGCCCTGTAGCCTATAACAATAATACCCTACCTCATAGCCCTGTAGCCTATAACAATAATACCCTACCTCATATCCCTGTAGCCTATAACAATAATACCCTACCTCATATCCCTGTAGCCTATAACAATAATACCCTACCTCATATCTCTGTAGCCTATAACAATAATACCATACCTCATATCCCTGTAGCTTATAACAATAATACCCTACCTCATAGTCCTGTAGCCTATAACAATAATACCATACCTCATATCCCTGTAGTCTATAACAATAATACCATACCTCATAGCCTAATTTTCCTTCAATTAGCAAGAGGCTGAATGTATCTCACAGGAGAAATCATCTGAGTGAAACATCGCCCCTCTATCTCCCTACATGTAGACCATGTATCTGATGCTGTCTGGTCCAAACTAGTATGACACTGTTGCCCGAAGCATTGAAAGTAAGGGAAGCCAGCGAGCATTTGGCCCTTGATAATAAATAAAAAATATTAGAAATTAGCCAATCGGCGTTGAGCTAAACTGAGCGAGCTCAACTGTGAATGGGCCTGGCGCACCAACAAAAGGTGTCAAGGTAAACCAGTTTGGATTTTGGAGTCATTCCTCTCAAATTACCATTGAGAGCATAAGTGATCCGATTCAGGAAACTAGGTGTATGCCAAAAGTCACGACTTAACAGGAGAGCCGTTTGAACATATATATATATTTTTTTATCAAAATGCATTTTTAGGCAGAAATGCCTTCTTGAATGTGTGAACTTTCATGTGCCTGAATAACAAACTCGTATGCCATCTGTAAATACGAATAAAATGGTTAAATTAGGAGCCTTGTTGGTTAAGCCACAGAAAAAGTTAGCAACCTTCCCACTAGCCATGATTGGCTGAGATGATGAGTGGGCTGGACATGCCGAGAGAGGAGTTATGATTGGTCTGCCATAGAAGCTGGTCAGTCTGTGTTGGTAATCCTGTCGAACGCGGCTTTTTAAAATAAATGTACTGTGTAGTTTAGCTGCGTAAGTGTTGCTCTCCACTTTCTGGAGGATCAAGTTTTGAAATCAGTGGAATTAGAGTCTGATAGCTAAAGAGATGGAGGAAACACCTGTCTCTGGATTACATCTTCAAACTAAGGGCAACCGTGGCACGGCATTCCTGACAGGGTGACGCGTCCATGCACGATGATGTATACAGGTAAGATAGTCTAGAGTTAGCTAGCAAACGTTACAATTTCAGATATTACACATTTTCTAATTTTGACAGAAAGTGGTTTAATTTCAAGCTAAAGTGTACTGTTAGCTAGCTAGCTGATGTTATTATTAGTTTCCCAGAGCCATTTGCTGTTCTACTTAGAGCCTAATGTTAGCTAGCTAGCTGATGTTATTATTAGTTTCCCAGAGCCATTTGCTGTTCTAGTTAGAGCCTAATGTTAGCTAGCTAACATTGAACATGGTTGGTTAGCTCCCAGCACTGTGGCATTGTGGGCACTGTTTATTGTTTAACTAGCTAATGTTGGCTGGCAGGCTCGTTAGCTAACGTTACGTGAAGTGTGTACAACATCCGTTGAATCTGGCCGGTGTCAGTAAACGTCTGCAAAAAAAGCGTAATGAAATTGTTGCCAGCAGAGCTGGTTAGGCTGTTTTCATGTTATCCAGAGGTAAACAAATCATCGGCCAGAGGGTCAAGTGTGCACTTCGAGAGGACAATGAGATGGGTAGGGCTAAAGCTCAGGGTGAAAGTGTGAATGATGCTGAATGGGGTGTAGACAAAGAAGAGCTCTTCACTAGATAGCAAAACATTCAAAGGTGATTTTCTCAAAAGTGAGTTTACAAGTTGATCAACTTTCAAAGCAGAGTTACTTTCCCATTGTTCTTCAAATGCAGTTTATGATAAACCATTTTGTAGCTCTGAGCCTCTACTTTTATCCAATGTAAAAAACACAATTTCAAATGATGCTACTTAAGACCGAATCCAGGTGGTGAGTCACATATGTTATTGACAGAAAGAACTTGAATTGTTGCATCTCATTGTGTTTTTGTCTTCCGTTAGCTAGCTAGTTAAAATTGTCCCTTTCCCAAATTTGATGGACTTGTGGTTTTACCTACAGTTGGAAGTTTACGTACACTTTGGTTGGAGTCATTAAAACTTGTTTTTCAACCACTCCACAAATTTCTTGTTCACAAACTATAGTTTTGGCAAGTTGTTTAGGACATCTACACTGTGCATGACACAAGTAATTTTACAACAATTGTTTACAGACAGATTATTTCACTTGTATCACAATTCCAGTGGGTCAGAAGTTTACATACACTAAGTTGACTGTGCCTTTAAACAGCTTGGAAAATTCCAGAAAATTATGTCATGGCTTTAGAAGCTTCTGATAGGCTAATTTACATAATTTGAGTCAATTCGAGGTGTACCTGTGGATGTATTTCAAGGCCTACCTTCAAACTCAGGGCCTCTTTGCTTGACATCATGGGAAAATCAAATGAAATCAGCCAAGACCTCAGAAAAAAGATTGTAGACCTCCACAAGTCTGGTTCATCCTTGGGAGCAATTTCCAAACGCCTGAAGGTACCACGTTCATCTGTACAAATAATAGTACGCAAGTATAAAGACCTTGTGACCACGCAGCCTTCATACCGCTCAGGAAGGAGACGCGTTCTGTCTCTTAGAGATGAACGTACTTTCTTGCGAAAAGTGCAAATCAATCCCAGAACAACAACAAATGACCTTCTGAAGATGCTGGGGGAAACAGGTACAAAAGTATCTATATCCACAGTAAAACAAGTCCTATGTCGACACAATCTGTAAGGCCACTCAGCAAGGAAGAATCCAATGCTCCAAAACCGCCATAAAAAAGCAAGAATACGGTTTGCAACTGCACATGGGGACAAAGATCGTACTTTTTGGAGAAATGTCCTCTGGTCTGATGATACAAAAACAGAACTGTTTGGCCATAATGACCATTGTTATGTTTGGAGGAAGGGGGATGCTTGCAAGCCGAAGAACACCATCCTAACCGTGAAGCACGGGGGTGGCAGCAACATGTTGTGGGGGTGCTTTGCTGCAGGAGGGACTGGTGCACTTCACAAAATAGATGGCATCATGAGAAGGAAAATTATATGGATATATTGAAGCAACACCTCAAGACATCAGTCAGGAGTTAAAGCTTGGTCACAAATGGGTCTTCCAAATGGACAATGACCCCAAGCATACTTCCAAAGTTGTGGCAAAATGGCTTAAGGACAACAAAGTCAAGGTATTAGAGTGGCCATCACAAAGCCCTGACCTCAATCATATTGAAAATTTCTGGTCATAATAAAAAAGCGTGTGCGAGCAAGGAGGCCTATAAACCTGACTCAGTTGCACCAGCTCTGTCAGGAGGAATGGGCCAAAATTCACTCAACTTATTGTGGGAAGCTTGTGGAAGGCTACCCGAAACGTTTGACCCAAGATAAACAATTTAAAGGCAATGCTACCAAATACTAACTGAGTGTATGTAAACTTCTGACCCACTGGGAATGTGATGAAAGAAATAAAGATCGAAATAAATCATTCTCTCTACTATTATTCTGACATTTCACATTCTTCAAATTAAGTGGTGATCCTAACTGACCTAAGACAGGGAATTTTTACTTGGATTAAATGTCAGAAATTGTGAAAAACTGAGTTTAAATGTATGTGTATGTAAACTTCCGACTTCAACGGTAATTCTCCATACTGGCCAATGATTATAACTGCGAATCTGATCCAACCATTAATTCATACGTTGTTGTGTTCTGGCCTGAGAGGATAGAAGTTAAATATGAAGCTAGATGTAGAAGGCTAATGTTAACTAGCTAACGTTGCCCATGAATGGAAGTTAAATATGTAGCTAGATGTAGAAGGCTCATGTTAACTAGCTAACGTTACCCATGAATTGAAGTTAGGCTAGTGAGCAAGCATTTTAGCCATGTAGCCTAGGACAACAAACAAGAAAAGCGTGTACTGTATGACAGAGTGATGGACCGTTTTGTCAACATGACAGAGAGGAGGATGTCATTGGTGTTTCTCTACAATTAGGGTGAGTCAACATGTTTTTTCTACTTGTATGAACGCGCACACACAGACATCAGTACCATGAACCGTTCTTTGCAATGTGCAGTAACTCTCTGTGGTTCTAAATCAATAGTTGTTTAGTGGTCCAGAAATGTCGGGAACATTAACTTGCTTGACCTTGCTGTAGGTCATGTAACTGTCTGTTAAATACAATACGCTTTGTGGACTTAACCGGACAGATCTCTCCGGTTTTGTGATAAAGACAAAGATGTGGTTGAATTTATTCTGCCACCGTGTCTTCTTATTGTCTCGGACTTGATAATTATATATTAATAACAGTGATTTTACCCACGCACCGATACTGGTGTGACCTCATAATTGGCGTGGATGTAATGTGGACACCCCCGCTTTAGGCTTCTGTGGGACTGAACCTGTTGATGTAAGAGCTACGGAATGTTTTAATTATAGGCTATGTCCGGGCGTTCTCCGTTCTATTTTACAATCTGTATCATGTCATTAAATATCAGCCACTATCGAGAACCACGGTCAGTAATACCCACATACATTTATAACTGTCACTTGAGTGTTCGTTCTCCTCAAATTGTAGCTTACATTGTTGCATCATTCCATTCTGTTGTATAGGACCCCACCTATTCAACCTCTATTGTACACTTTTTTACACCTTCCAATGTTTCATGGATTCAACTTGAATATGACAACTTACAGGATGAATCAAACCGCTGTAATTATTATGTATCAATATATTTCGTGTGAAAACGCTGTTGAATGGAAACTCCACCAGTAAATCTGTTGGCCAGCAAGTGGGTGTTTTCAGTGATTAAATGACATTTATTCAGCGCACGCGAGGGAACCACGCCTGCAAAGCCCGTTATGCAACTTAACAAGGTAAGTATGAATATAAACTAATGACAAGTGCGTAGGAAAGGCGTGCATAAGAAGGGCGTAATTTCGTAAAATTGGAATAGTGCCCATAGTGAATACACACATGCACTGCTTGAGTTCACATGAGGTGCGATCAGTTTACCTCGCCCGTTGTACCGGGGCTTGTATTCAGAAGAAAGGTGTGCTGACAACGATTGAACCAGTGGGTAACATTATGCAACTGTGCACCGGCCAAGTTATATCGAGCGCACAGCAGTGAGCAAAACGGACCACCATTTTCCTGATCCGTGTCGCCAGAAAGCATTTTCAACGTTGATTTAGCCCTACATTCAAATAGTTTCTATGCCCATTGTTGCTCGTCACTTTTACTTGACTGACTTGTCGAAACAGAGTGTTTTCTTTAGTGACAGCTTTACATAATTCCGATTCACGTCTTCTAACGTAGTTTCATCATGCGGATAATAATCACGACAAGGCGCTATCCGTCGCCTTTACCAATAATACCCTACCTCATAGCCCTGTAGCCTATAACATCACATTGGATCATATTGATTGGATCATATTGATTAGGCTAATCAATACGAATCAACACCAATGTAAATAAGATGTGACTTATCATTTTGTAAAGTTGAAATCAGTATTGTATTAACTTAACAATTCTTCAGGTGTCTTTCCCTTAAATCATCTGTCTCTCTATGAAAGCCTAACTTCTCCACAACACTTTTCTACATTAAATTATAAAAGAACGTAACAAACCTCAGATGTTTTTGTCTTCTACCCGTAAGGTCCATTTCTTCCTCTAGGTCTTTATACGTATCCTTCCTATGTTGAGATATGAGGTGGGTAGAGGTGGAGAGAGGGGTAGAGGTGGAGGGAGGGAGGGAGGGAGGGAGGGAGGGGGAGGTGGAGTGGGAGAGAGGGAGGAGACAGGTGGAGAGGGAGAGAGGGAGGAGACAGGTGGAGAGGGAGAGAACTTGAATGGGAGAAACTGAGAAACTCCCCAAATACAGGTGTGCCATGCTTGTAGTGTCATACCCAAGAATACTCAAGGCTGTAGTCACGAGTATTCTTGCTTCAACAGAGTACTGAGTAAAGGGTATGAATACTTATGTAAATGTGATATTTTGGGTAGTTGTTTTTAAAATAAATTTGCAAAAATGTCTGAACCTGTTTTTGCTTTGTTATTGTGTGTAGATTGATGAGCGGAAACAAACATTTTAATCAATTTTAGAATAAGGCTGTAACGTTTCAAAATGTGTTAAAAGTCAAGGTGCTGTATCTCCATGAAGACCGACAGGTCCCTGTATAATTCCTCCTTTCCAGTGGTCCAGTGGTGGGAGAGGGAGATATCATTAAGGTCTACATTTTCATAGTGACTATGTACATGGTTGGGGTCACTTCCATTTTAATTCCAGTCAATTCAGAAATTAAACAAAATTATAATCCAAATTGTCTTAATTGAAAAGCATTGAGGAGAATTGGAATTAGAATTTCAGTCTACTTCCTGAATTGAGTGGAATTTAAATGGAATTGACCCCAACCCTGACTATGTATTGGTTTACCAACATTTCTCCAATATATTTTTCACTGATGAATTCTCATACCCAGGGGCCATTTAAATCAAATGTTATTGGTCCATACACATATTTAACAGATGTTATTGGTCCATACACATATTTAACAGATGTTATTGGTCCATACACATATTTAACAGATGTTATTGGTCCATACACATATTTAACAGATGTTATTGTGGGTGTAGTGAAAATGGTCTAAAGTTGGCAGGAAGGGGAGTGTGTGTTCGTCTGTGTGTCTGTGTGTCTGTCTGTCTGTCTGTCTGTCTGTCTGTCTGTCTGTCTGTCTGTCTGTCTGTCTGTCTGTCTGTCTGTCTGTCTGTCTGTCTTCACATATATCTATATTTCTTAATTATTTTAGATTTGTCGGTATTGTTGTGTATTGTTAGATACTACTGCACTGTTGGAGCTAGGAACACAAGCATGTAGTTTAGCAGCGTTGAAAAGGGTTGAGGGTTTGAATGGTGCATCAGAAGAGTTCATGGTGGTGGATTGGCCTACACTGCAGGATGCAGGGGTTTCCTTTCACCAGCAGGATCCTGACGTTTTAAAGGTCAAGAAGGTGGACTTTGTGCACTTTATAGCTGTGGTAATTAAGGGCACTGCCAAGGTGGAGAGAAGGTGGACTTTGTGGCCTTTATAGCTGTGGTAATTAATGGCACTGCCAAGGTGGAGAGAAGGTGGACTTTGTGGCCTTTATAGCTGTGGTAATTAATGGCACTGCCAAGGTGGAGAGAAGGTGGACTTTGTGGCCTTTATAGCTGTGGTAATTAATGGCACTGCCAAGGTGGAGAGAAGGTCCAGGAAGATAGAAATCTCAGGTCCTAGAGCCGTACCACCCTCTCAGGTCCTAGAGCCGTACCACCCTCTCAGGTCCTAGAGCCGTACCACCCTCTCAGGTCCTAGAGCCGTACCACCCTCTCAGGTCCTAGAGCCGTACCACCCTCCCAGGTCCTAGAGCCGTACCACCCTCTCAGGTCCTAGAGCCGTACGACCCTCTCAGGTCCTAGAGCCGTACCACCCTCCCAGGTCCTAGAGCCGTACCACCCTCTCAGGTCCTAGAGCCGTACGACCCTCTCAGGTCCTAGAGCCGTACGACCCTCTCAGGTCCTAGAGCCGTACCACCCTCTCAGGTCCTAGAGCCGTACCACCCTCTCAGGTCCTAGAGCCGTACGACCCTCTCAGGTCCTAGAGCCGTACCACCCTCTCAGGTCCTAGAGCCGTACCACCCTCTCAGGTCCTAGAGCCGTACCACCCTCTCAGGTCCTAGAGCCGTACCACCCTCTCAGGTCCTAGAGCCGTACCACCCTCTCAGGTCCTAGAGCCGTACCACCCTCTCAGGTCCTAGAGCCGTACGACCCTCTCAGGTCCTAGAGCCGTACCACCCTCTCAGGTCCTAGAGCCGTACCACCCTCCCAGGTCCTAGAGCCGTACCACCCTCTCAAGTCCTAGAGCCGTACCACCCTCTCAGGTCCTAGAGTCGTACCACCCTCTCAGGTCCTAGAGCCGTACCACCCTCTCAGGTCCTAGAGCCGTACCACCCTCTCAGGTCCTAGAGCCGTACGACCCTCTCAGGTCCTAGAGCCGTACCACCCTCTCAGGTCCTAGAGCCGTACCACCCTCCCAGGTCCTAGAGCCGTACCACCCTCTCAAGTCCTAGAGCCGTACCACCCTCTCAGGTCCTAGAGTCGTACCACCCTCTCAGGTCCTAGAGTCGTACGACCCTCTCAGGTCCTAGAGCCGTACCACCCTCTCAGGTCCTAGAGCCGTACCACCCTCTCAGGTCCTAGAGCCGTACGACCCTCTCAGGTCCTAGAGCCGTACCACCCTCTCAGGTCCTAGAGCCGTACCACCCTCCCAGGTCCTAGAGCCGTACCACCCTCTCAAGTCCTAGAGCCGTACCACCCTCTCAGGTCCTAGAGTCGTACCACCCTCTCAGGTCCTAGAGCCGTACCACCCTCTCAGATCCTAGAGCCGTACCACCCTCTCAGGTCCTAGAGCCGTACCACCCTCTCAGGTCCTAGAGCCGTACCACCCTCTCAGATCCTAGAGCTGTACCACCCTCTCAGATCCTAGAGCCGTACCACCCTCTCAGATCCTAGAGCCGTACCACCCTCTCAGGTCCTAGAGCCGTACCACCCTCTCAGGTCCTAGAGCCGTACCACCCTCTCAGGTCCTAGAGCCGACCCACCCTCTCAGGTCCTAGAGCCGTATCACCCTCTCAGGTCCTAGAGCCGTACCACCCTCTCAGGTCCTAGAGCCGTACCACCCTCTCAGATCCTAGAGCCGTACCACCCTCTCAGATCCTAGAGCCGTACCACCCTCTCAGATCCTAGAGCCGTACCACCCTCTCAGGTCCTAGAGCTGTACCACCCTCTCAGGTCCTAGAGCCGACCCACCCTCTCAGGTCCTAGAGCCGTACCACCCTCTCAGGTCCTAGAGCCGTACCACCCTCTCAGGTCCTAGAGCCGTACCACCCTCTCAGATCCTAGAGCCGTACCACCCTAGAGCCGTACCACCCTCTCAGATCCTAGAGCCGTACCACCCTCTCAGGTCCTAGAGCCGTACCACCCTCTCAGATCCTAGAGCCGTACCACCCTCTCAGATCCTAGAGCCGTACCACCCTCTCAGATCCTAGAGCCGTACCACCCTCTCAGGTCCTAGAGCCGTACCACCCTCTCAGGTCCTAGAGCCGTACCACCCTCTCAGATCCTAGAGCCGTACCACCCTCTCAGGTCCTAGAGCCGTACCACCCTCTCTCAGGTCCTAGAGCCGTACCACCCTCTCAGATCCTAGAGCCGTACCACCCTCTCAGATCCTAGAGCCGTACCACCCTCTCAGATCCTAGAGCCGTACCACCCTCTCAGGTCCTAGAGCCGTACCACCCTCTCAGGTCCTAGAGCCGTACCACCCTCTCAGATCCTAGAGCCGTACCACCCTCTCAGGTCCTAGAGCCGTACCACCCTCTCAGGTCCTAGAGCCGTACCACCCTCTCAGATCCTAGAGCCGTACCACCCTCTCAGGTCCTAGAGCCGTACCACCCTCTCAGGTCCTAGAGCCGTACCACCCTCTCAGGTCCTAGAGCCGTACCACCCTCTCAGGTCCTAGAGCCGTACCACCCTCTCAGGTCCTAGAGTCGTACCACCCTCTCAGGTCCTAGAGCCGTACCACCCTCTCAGATCCTAGAGCCGTACCACCCTCTCAGATCCTAGAGCCGTACCACCCTCTCAGGTCCTAGAGCCGTACCACCCTCTCAGGTCCTAGAGCCTGAGAAGGGAGATATGGAGAACTACAAGAAGGAAGAAGTGGGAGTTTTGTTTGTTTTGGTAATGTACTATTTTTTAGTGTGGATGAAGTTAGTTTCACTATTACGCATTTATTTATTATTTTTATTTTTTGTTTCAAACCGTCCAGTTGGTGGCGGCAATACACCTTTTGGGGTGCAGTCCGCCATAAACCCCACAGAAGAAGAAGAGGAGGAAGAAGAACGTTGTCGTCGAAGAGGAATGTTTAAGAGGTCTGTAGCGTTCTTTTACAATTTAATGTAGAAATCGAGAGAGAGATGATTTAGAGGGTAAGACATCCGCCATGTTATTACAATATTGATTTAAACTTTCAAGAATGATTATTTTAGGCTTATTTACATTGGTGTTGATTAATAGTGATAAGCTTAATCAAAAAAATCCAATGTGATGTGATATAGGCTACAGGGCTATGAGGTATGGTATTATTGTTATAGGCTACAGGGCTATGAGGTATGGTATTATTGTTATCGGCGATTGACAGCACATTAAGGTGATTATTATACGCACGAAAGACTGTGGAAACTGGCTCACTTTCACTTCCTGAAAGAAGACGTGCATCGGAATTATGTATAGCTGTCATTAAATAAAATAGTCTGTCTCGTCAAGTAAATGTGACGTTCAACAATGTGCATAGAAACTATTTAAATGTGAGGCTAAATCAAATGTTAAGTTTAAAGCTTTCTGGTGACAGATCAGGAAGGCGGTGGTCCGTTTGGCTCACTGCAGTTGCGCTCGATATAACTTCACCGGCTCATCTATGCGCGTTGTGAACCACGGGTTGAATCATAGCCACACCTTTTCTCAGAATGAAAACCCCGGTGCGCCGGGCGAGATAAACTGATCGCAACTCAAATGAACTCAAGCAGTGCATGGGTCTATTCACTAAACCAGGGATGGGCAACTGGCGGCCCGCGACCAATAATAAAAACATTGTTTTGGAACTCAGTCTGGGTCTCAACTTCCTGTTGACGGTTAGAATAATAGAAAACACATGGTGCAGTGTGTAAATGTGGTTGAGCATCAGCAGTCAGTCTATTGGCCCATGTTAGCTACATGTTTTTAGATTGGTAAATTAGTCTAGCGGCTAAACTTGTAGTAAGCATGTTGAATTACCAACCAGGGTGGGTCCGTTGATCATCAGTTATCATATTTAAAACTGCTAACATTTGCCTCCACCCCATGGCAACATGAGTAGAATTATGTGTAAAACTGAAAATGTTTTCTTTGAATTGCAGGAAGTTAGAGTGAGAAAATTGCTATTTCATTTTCACTTTGCCCCATGGCAACATGTGCAGGAGAAAGGGGGGGTGGATGATTGTGGGTTACTGATATACATTTTTATTTATTCATTATTAAATGATTAAAACTCGTAATTATGTTACCAAATCTGAAGCTAAAATAATTAAGAAACTCGTTTGAAAAAACTAAAACTATAATCATTGATTACAAAACTAAAATAAAAACCATCATAAATGATGTTCAGTTATTTTTCCCTTCTATACATTGTCTGGTAAATGCTGGCAGGAGATGGTGATGTTTCAAATAGGCCCAACTTGTTCATCACTAGTCTCCCTGGACAGACAGGTTGCCTCCCACAATGTACCAATGTTCCTGCATGCAAGCAAAGATTGTCTATTATACTGAGAAGATACTCAAGTGACCGCTCTAACAATGGAAATGCATGTCCTCAAAGATGGAAGGAAGGCGGGAGGAGGCGAGATCCGGTGGTACCATCTAGCCAATGAGAGGGCAGATACACGTGTGAACAACAGGCCATAGAGATAAAGGGACTGATTTTTATATCTGTGCCATTATAGCCTCTATGACAGCATGGGCAGTGCCATTGAGGATATCTCCATTTTAAAGTAGTACATTTTCTTCTTCACTGGCTGATTGCTCCCAACTCATAGGAATCCCCACCCAGTTGACTACTTTAAAATGGTGGGAGGCCTCAAGAGCAATGTCCATGCTAAAACAGATTATATCCATGATGAGCCCTCCATCTCTATGACAACAGGCACAACTCCGATATGAAGTCGTTTTTTTCCCTCGTAACAACCTAACCATTACAAAAACTTCTATTAGATCAAAAAAGCCTCACGTAGCAAATTAGCAATTCCATTATTTGTTGACCAAATTCGACAAACTCTCACTGACCTCCATACAAAAACTCCTCACTTCGTGGACAGAGTTTGCGCTTCGCTCGCTTTTTTATATGGAGGTCTATGAGAGTGTGGAGTTCCGTGAGGCTTATTAGATCTAATAGAAGGTTTGTCATGTTTAGGCTGTTACAGATGTACTGATACAAGTGGATGGATGTTGCATTCCGGTGTGATGATACTGATGATTTGTCTCCATAGATCAGGGGTGTCAAACTCATTCCACAGAGGGCCTAGTGTCTGCAGGTTTTTGGTTTTTCCTTTCAATTAAGCCCTAAACAACCAGGTGTGGGGAGTTCCTTACTAATCAGTCATCTTAATTCATCAATCAAGTACAAGGGAGGAGAGAAAACCCGCAGCCACTCGGCCCTCCGTGGAATGAGTTTGACACCTGTGCCATAGATGGTTTGTTTACGTTTCTATGGTTGTGGCTAGATGGAGAAGAGCTGTAGGCCTTCAGCTCCATCTAGTGGTTGAGTTGGGGACAACAGATGTTGACAAATGTAGCATGTTAGCTAAGCCTAACCCTTTTCCTAACCTTAACTTCAGTCTCCTGTGTTAGTTCTCCTAAGCTGCCGCATTAGTTCTCCTCCTAACCTGCTGTGTTAGTTCTCCTCCTAACCTGCCGCGTTAGTTCTCCTCCTAACCTGCCGCGTTAGTTCTCCTCCTAACCTGCCGCGTTAGTTCTCCTCCTAACCTGCCGCGTTAGTTCTCTTCCTAACCTGCCGCGTTAGTTCTCTTCCTAACCTGCCGCGTTAGTTCTCTTCCTAACCTCCCGGGTTAGTTCTCTTCCTAACCTGCCGGGTTTGTTCTCCTCCTAACCTGCCGCGTTAGTTCTCCTCCTAACCTGCCGCGTTAGTAACCTGCCATGTTACTTCTCCTCCAAACCTGACGCGTTAGTTCTCCTAACCTGCCGCATTAGTTCTCCTCCTAACCTGCCGCGTTACGACTCCTTCTAACCTGCCGCGTTAGTTCTCCTTCTAACCTGCCGCGTTAGTTCTCCTCCTAACCTGCCGCGTTAGTTCTCCTCCTAACCTGCCGCGTTAGTTCTCCTCCTAACCTGCCGCGTTAGTTCTCCTCCTAACCTGCCGCGTTAGTTCTCCTCCTAACCTGCCGCGTTAGTTCTCCTCCTAACCTGCCGCGTTAGTTCTCCTCCTAACCTGCCGCGTTAGTTCTCTTCCTAACCTGCCGTGTTAGTTCTCCTCCTAACCTGCCGTGTTAGTTCTCCTCCTAACCTGCCGCGTTAGTAACCTGCCATGTTACTTCTCCTCCTAACCTGCCGCGTTAGTTCTCCTAACCTGCCGCGTTAGTTCTCCTAACCTGCCGTGTTAGTTCTCCTCCTAACCTGCCGCGTTAGTTCTCCTCCTAACCTGTCACGGTAATGATCCTGCTATGTAAACAGACCATTAGTCCAGACATACCAACACTATCACCCCACTGGTTATCCTAACCTGTCACGTTAATGATCCTGCTATGTAAACAGACCATTAGTCCAGACATACCAACACTATCACCCCACTGGTTATCCTAACCTGTCACGTTAATGATCCTGCTATGTAAACAGACCATTAGTCCAGACATACCATCACTATCACCCCACTGGTTATCCTAACCTGTCACGGTAATGATCCTGCTATGTAAACAGACCATTAGTCCAGACATACCATCACTATCACCCTACTGGTTATCCTAACCTGTCACGGTAATGATCCTGCTATGTAAACAGACCATTAGTCCAGACATACCGTCACTGTCACCCTACTGGTTATCCTAACCTGTCACGGTAATGATCCTGCTATGTAAACAGACCATTAGTCCAGACATACCATCACTATCACCCTACTGGTTATCCTAACCTGTCACGGTAATGATCCTGCTATGTAAACAGACCATTAGTCCAGACATACCGTCACTGTCACCCTACTGGTTATCCTAACCTGTCACGGTAATGATCCTGCTATGTAAACAGACCATTAGTCCAGACATACCGTCACTGTCACCCTACTGGTTATCCTAACCTGTCACGTTAATGATCCTGCTATGTAAACAGACCATTAGTCCAGACATACCATCACTATCACCCTACTGGTTATCCTAACCTGTCACGTTAATGATCCTGCTATGTAAACAGACCATTAGTCCAGACATACCGTCACTATCACCCTACTGGTTATCCTAACCTGTCACGTTAATGATCCTACTATGTAAACAGACCATTAGTCCAGACATACCGTCACTATCACCCTACTGGTTATCCTAACCTGTCACGTTAATGATCCTACGATGTAAACAGACCATTAGTCGAGACATACCGTCACTATCACCCTACTGGTTATCCTAACCTGTCACGTTAATGATCCTGCTATGTAAACAGACCATTAGTCCAGACATACCATCACTATCACCCTACTGGTTATCCTAACCTGTCACGTTAATGATCCTGCTATGTAAACAGACCATTAGTCCAGACATACCGTCACTGTCACCCCACTGGTTATCCTAACCTGTCACGTTAATGATCCTGCTATGTAAACAGACCATTAGTCCAGACATACCAACACTATCACCCCACTGGTTATCCTAACCTGTCACGTTAATGATCCTGCTATGTAAACAGACCATTAGTCCAGACATACCAACACTATCACCCCACTGGTTATCCTAACCTGTCACGTTAATGATCCTGCTATGTAAACAGACCATTAGTCCAGACATACCGTCACTATCATCCTACTGGTTATCCTAACCTGTCACGGTAATGATCCTGCTATGTAAACAGACCATTAGTCCAGACATACCATCACTATCACCCCACTGGTTATCCTAACCTGTCACGGTAATGATCCTGCTATGTAAACAGACCATTAGTCCAGACATACCATCACTATCACCCTACTGGTTATCCTAACCTGTCACGGTAATGATCCTGCTATGTAAACAGACCATTAGTCCAGACATACCATCACTGTCACCCCACTGGTTATCCTAACCTGTCACGGTAATGATCCTGCTATGTAAACAGACCATTAGTCCAGACATACCATCACTGTCACCCTACTGGTTATCCTAACCTGTCACGGTAATGATCCTGCTATGTAAACAGACCATTAGTCCAGACATACCATCACTATCACCCCACTGGTTATCCTAACCTGTCACGTTAATGATCCTGCTATGTAAACAGACCATTAGTCCAGACATACCATCACTGTCACCCTACTGGTTATCCTAACCTGTCACGGTAATGATCCTGCTATGTAAACAGACCATTAGTCCAGACATACCATCACTATCACCCCACTGGTTATCCTAACCTGTCACGTTAATGATCCTGCTATGTAAACAGACCATTAGTCCAGACATACCATCACTGTCACCCCACTGGTTATCCTAACCTGTCACGGTAATGATCCTGCTATGTAAACAGACCATTAGTCCAGACATACCTTCACTATCACCCCACTGGTTATCCTAACCTGTCACATTAATGATCCTACTATGTAAACAGACCATTAGTCCAGACATACCATCACTGTCACCCCACTGGTTATCCTAACCTGTCACGGTAATGATCCTGCTATGTAAACAGACCATTAGTCCAGACATACCATCACTATCACCCCACTGGTTATCCTAACCTGTCACGGTAATGATCCTGCTATGTAAACAGACCATTAGTCCAGACATACCATCACTATCACCCCACTGGTTATCCTAACCTGTCACGTTAATGATCCTGCTATGTAAACAGACCATTAGTCCAGACATACCATCACTGTCACCCTACTGGTTATCCTAACCTGTCACGGTAATGATCCTGCTATGTAAACAGACCATTAGTCCAGACATACCATCACTATCACCCCACTGGTTATCCTAACCTGTCACGTTAATGATCCTGCTATGTAAACAGACCATTAGTCCAGACATACCATCACTGTCACCCCACTGGTTATCCTAACCTGTCACGGTAATGATCCTGCTATGTAAACAGACCATTAGTCCAGACATACCTTCACTATCACCCCACTGGTTATCCTAACCTGTCACGTTAATGATCCTACTATGTAAACAGACCATTAGTCCAGACATACCATCACTGTCACCCCACTGGTTATCCTAACCTGTCACGGTAATGATCCTGCTATGTAAACAGACCATTAGTCCAGACATACCATCACTATCACCCCACTGGTTATCCTAACCTGTCACGGTAATGATCCTGCTATGTAAACAGACCATTAGTCCAGACATACCTTCACTATCACCCCACTGGTTATCCTAACCTGTCACGGTAATGATCCTGCTATGTAAACAGACCATTAGTCCAGACATACCATCACTGTCACCCCACTGGTTATCCTAACCTGTCACGGTAATGATCCTGCTATGTAAACAGACCATTAGTCCAGACATACCATCACTATCACCCCACTGGTTATCCTAACCTGTCACGGTAATGATCCTGCTATGTAAACAGACCATTAGTCCAGACATACCATCACTATCACCCTACTGGTTATCCTAACCTGTCACGGTAATGATCCTGCTATGTAAACAGACCATTAGTCCAGACATACCGTCACTGTCACCCTACTGGTTATCCTAACCTGTCACGGTAATGATCCTGCTATGTAAACAGACCATTAGTCCAGACATACCATCACTATCACCCTACTGGTTATCCTAACCTGTCACGGTAATGATCCTGCTATGTAAACAGACCATTAGTCCAGACATACCGTCACTGTCACCCTACTGGTTATCCTAACCTGTCACGGTAATGATCCTGCTATGTAAACAGACCATTAGTCCAGACATACCGTCACTGTCACCCTACTGGTTATCCTAACCTGTCACGTTAATGATCCTGCTATGTAAACAGACCATTAGTCCAGACATACCATCACTATCACCCTACTGGTTATCCTAACCTGTCACGTTAATGATCCTGCTATGTAAACAGACCATTAGTCCAGACATACCGTCACTATCACCCTACTGGTTATCCTAACCTGTCACGTTAATGATCCTACTATGTAAACAGACCATTAGTCCAGACATACCGTCACTATCACCCTACTGGTTATCCTAACCTGTCACGTTAATGATCCTACTATGTAAACAGACCATTAGTCCAGACATACCGTCACTATCACCCTACTGGTTATCCTAACCTGTCACGTTAATGATCCTGCTATGTAAACAGACCATTAGTCCAGACATACCATCACTATCACCCTACTGGTTATCCTAACCTGTCACGTTAATGATCCTGCTATGTAAACAGACCATTAGTCCAGACATACCTTCACTGTCACCCTACTGGTTATCCTAACCTGTCACGGTAATGATCCTGCTATGTAAACAGACCATTAGTCCAGACATACCGTCACTATCACCCTACTGGTTATCCTAACCTGTCACGTTAATGATCCTGCTATGTAAACAGACCATTAGTCCAGACATACCGTCACTATCACCCCACTGGTTATCCTAACCTGTCACGGTAATGATCCTGCTATGTAAACAGACCATTAGTCCAGACATACCGTCACTATCACCCTACTGGTTATCCTAACCTGTCACGTTAATGATCCTGCTATGTAAACAGACCATTAGTCCAGACATACCATCACTATCACCCTACTGGTTATCCTAACCTGTCACGGTAATGATCCTGCTATGTAAACAGACCATTAGTCCAGACATACCATCACTATCACCCCACTGGTTATCCTAACCTGTCACGTTAATGATCCTGCTATGTAAACAGACCATTAGTCCAGACATACCATCACTGTCACCCTACTGGTTATCCTAACCTGTCACGGTAATGATCCTGCTATGTAAACAGACCATTAGTCCAGACATACCATCACTATCACCCCACTGGTTATCCTAACCTGTCACGTTAATGATCCTGCTATGTAAACAGACCATTAGTCCAGACATACCATCACTGTCACCCCACTGGTTATCCTAACCTGTCACGGTAATGATCCTGCTATGTAAACAGACCATTAGTCCAGACATACCTTCACTATCACCCCACTGGTTATCCTAACCTGTCACGTTAATGATCCTACTATGTAAACAGACCATTAGTCCAGACATACCATCACTGTCACCCCACTGGTTATCCTAACCTGTCACGGTAATGATCCTGCTATGTAAACAGACCATTAGTCCAGACATACCATCACTATCACCCCACTGGTTATCCTAACCTGTCACGGTAATGATCCTGCTATGTAAACAGACCATTAGTCCAGACATACCTTCACTATCACCCCACTGGTTATCCTAACCTGTCACGGTAATGATCCTGCTATGTAAACAGACCATTAGTCCAGACATACCGTCACTGTCACCCTACTGGTTATCCTAACCTGTCACGGTAATGATCCTGCTATGTAAACAGACCATTAGTCCAGACATACCATCACTATCACCCTACTGGTTATCCTAACCTGTCACGGTAATGATCCTGCTATGTAAACAGACCATTAGTCCAGACATACCGTCACTGTCACCCTACTGGTTATCCTAACCTGTCACGGTAATGATCCTGCTATGTAAACAGACCATTAGTCCAGACATACCGTCACTGTCACCCTACTGGTTATCCTAACCTGTCACGTTAATGATCCTGCTATGTAAACAGACCATTAGTCCAGACATACCGTCACTATCACCCTACTGGTTATCCTAACCTGTCACGTTAATGATCCTGCTATGTAAACAGACCATTAGTCCAGACATACCGTCACTATCACCCTACTGGTTATCCTAACCTGTCACGTTAATGATCCTACTATGTAAACAGACCATTAGTCCAGACATACCGTCACTATCACCCTACTGGTTATCCTAACCTGTCACGTTAATGATCCTACTATGTAAACAGACCATTAGTCCAGACATACCGTCACTATCACCCTACTGGTTATCCTAACCTGTCACGTTAATGATCCTGCTATGTAAACAGACCATTTGTCCAGACATACCATCACTATCACCCTACTGGTTATCCTAACCTGTCACGTTAATGATCCTGCTATGTAAACAGACCATTAGTCCAGACATACCTTCACTGTCACCCTACTGGTTATCCTAACCTGTCACGGTAATGATCCTGCTATGTAAACAGACCATTAGTCCAGACATACCGTCACTATCACCCTACTGGTTATCCTAACCTGTCACGTTAATGATCCTGCTATGTAAACAGACCATTAGTCCAGACATACCGTCACTATCACCCCACTGGTTATCCTAACCTGTCACGGTAATGATCCTGCTATGTAAACAGACCATTAGTCCAGACATACCGTCACTATCACCCTACTGGTTATCCTAACCTGTCACGTTAATGATCCTGCTATGTAAACAGACCATTAGTCCAGACATACCATCACTATCACCCTACTGGTTATCCTAACCTGTCACGGTAATGATCCTGCTATGTAAACAGACCATTAGTCCAGACATACCATCACTATCACCCCACTGGTTATCCTAACCTGTCACGTTAATGATCCTGCTATGTAAACAGACCATTAGTCCAGACATACCATCACTGTCACCCTACTGGTTATCCTAACCTGTCACGGTAATGATCCTGCTATGTAAACAGACCATTAGTCCAGACATACCATCACTATCACCCCACTGGTTATCCTAACCTGTCACGTTAATGATCCTGCTATGTAAACAGACCATTAGTCCAGACATACCATCACTGTCACCCCACTGGTTATCCTAACCTGTCACGGTAATGATCCTGCTATGTAAACAGACCATTAGTCCAGACATACCTTCACTATCACCCCACTGGTTATCCTAACCTGTCACGTTAATGATCCTACTATGTAAACAGACCATTAGTCCAGACATACCATCACTGTCACCCCACTGGTTATCCTAACCTGTCACGTTAATGATCCTGCTATGTAAACAGACCATTAGTCCAGACATACCGTCACTATCACCCTACTGGTTATCCTAACCTGTCACGGTAATGATCCTACTATGTAAACAGACCATTAGTCCAGACATACCGTCACTATCACCCTACTGGTTATCCGAACCTGTCACGTTAATGATCCTACTATGTAAACAGACCATTAGTCCAGACATACCGTCACTATCACCCTACTGGTTATCCTAACCTGTCACGTTAATGATCCTGCTATGTAAACAGACCATTAGTCCAGACATACCATCACTATCACCCTACTGGTTATCCTAACCTGTCACGTTAATGATCCTGCTATGTAAACAGACCATTAGTCCAGACATACCTTCACTGTCACCCTACTGGTTATCCTAACCTGTCACGTTAATGATCCTGCTATGTAAACAGACCATTAGTCCAGACATACCGTCACTATCACCCCACTGGTTATCCTAACCTGTCACGGTAATGATCCTGCTATGTAAACAGACCATTAGTCCAGACATACCGTCACTATCACCCTACTGGTTATCCTAACCTGTCACGTTAATGATCCTGCTATGTAAACAGACCATTAGTCCAGACATACCATCACTATCACCCTACTGGTTATCCTAACCTGTCACGGTAATGATCCTGCTATGTAAACAGACCATTAGTCCAGACATACCATCACTATCACCCCACTGGTTATCCTAACCTGTCACGTTAATGATCCTGCTATGTAAACAGACCATTAGTCCAGACATACCATCACTGTCACCCTACTGGTTATCCTAACCTGTCACGGTAATGATCCTGCTATGTAAACAGACCATTAGTCCAGACATACCATCACTATCACCCCACTGGTTATCCTAACCTGTCACGTTAATGATCCTGCTATGTAAACAGACCATTAGTCCAGACATACCATCACTGTCACCCCACTGGTTATCCTAACCTGTCACGGTAATGATCCTGCTATGTAAACAGACCATTAGTCCAGACATACCTTCACTATCACCCCACTGGTTATCCTAACCTGTCACGTTAATGATCCTACTATGTAAACAGACCATTAGTCCAGACATACCATCACTGTCACCCCACTGGTTATCCTAACCTGTCACGGTAATGATCCTGCTATGTAAACAGACCATTAGTCCAGACATACCATCACTATCACCCCACTGGTTATCCTAACCTGTCACGGTAATGATCCTGCTATGTAAACAGACCATTAGTCCAGACATACCTTCACTATCACCCCACTGGTTATCCTAACCTGTCACGGTAATGATCCTGCTATGTAAACAGACCATTAGTCCAGACATACCATCACTGTCACCCCACTGGTTATCCTAACCTGTCACGGTAATGATCCTGCTATGTAAACAGACCATTAGTCCAGACATACCATCACTATCACCCCACTGGTTATCCTAACCTGTCACGGTAATGATCCTGCTATGTAAACAGACCATTAGTCCAGACATACCATCACTATCACCCTACTGGTTATCCTAACCTGTCACGGTAATGATCCTGCTATGTAAACAGACCATTAGTCCAGACATACCGTCACTGTCACCCTACTGGTTATCCTAACCTGTCACGGTAATGATCCTGCTATGTAAACAGACCATTAGTCCAGACATACCATCACTATCACCCTACTGGTTATCCTAACCTGTCACGGTAATGATCCTGCTATGTAAACAGACCATTAGTCCAGACATACCGTCACTGTCACCCTACTGGTTATCCTAACCTGTCACGGTAATGATCCTGCTATGTAAACAGACCATTAGTCCAGACATACCGTCACTGTCACCCTACTGGTTATCCTAACCTGTCACGTTAATGATCCTGCTATGTAAACAGACCATTAGTCCAGACATACCATCACTATCACCCTACTGGTTATCCTAACCTGTCACGTTAATGATCCTGCTATGTAAACAGACCATTAGTCCAGACATACCGTCACTATCACCCTACTGGTTATCCTAACCTGTCACGTTAATGATCCTACTATGTAAACAGACCATTAGTCCAGACATACCGTCACTATCACCCTACTGGTTATCCTAACCTGTCACGTTAATGATCCTACTATGTAAACAGACCATTAGTCCAGACATACCGTCACTATCACCCTACTGGTTATCCTAACCTGTCACGTTAATGATCCTGCTATGTAAACAGACCATTAGTCCAGACATACCTTCACTGTCACCCTACTGGTTATCCTAACCTGTCACGGTAATGATCCTGCTATGTAAACAGACCATTAGTCCAGACATACCGTCACTATCACCCTACTGGTTATCCTAACCTGTCACGTTAATGATCCTGCTATGTAAACAGACCATTAGTCCAGACATACCGTCACTATCACCCCACTGGTTATCCTAACCTGTCACGGTAATGATCCTGCTATGTAAACAGACCATTAGTCCAGACATACCGTCACTATCACCCTACTGGTTATCCTAACCTGTCACGTTAATGATCCTGCTATGTAAACAGACCATTAGTCCAGACATACCATCACTATCACCCTACTGGTTATCCTAACCTGTCACGTTAATGATCCTGCTATGTAAACAGACCATTAGTCCAGACATACCATCACTATCACCCTACTGGTTATCCTAACCTGTCACGTTAATTATCCTGCTATGTAAACAGACCATTAGTCCAGACATACCATCACTGTCACCCTACTGGTTATCCTAACCTGTCACGGTAATGATCCTGCTATGTAAACAGACCATTAGTCCAGACATACCTTCACTGTCACCCTACTGGTTATCCTAACCTGTCACGTTAATGATCCTGCTATGTAAACAGACCATTAGTCCAGACATACCATCACTGTCACCCTACTGGTTATCCTAACCTGTCACGGTAATGATCCTGCTATGTAAACAGACCATTAGTCCAGACATACCTTCACTGTCACCCTACTGGTTATCCTAACCTGTCACGGTAATGATCCTGCTATGTAAACAGACCATTAGTCCAGACATACCTTCACTGTCACCCTACTGGTTATCCTAACCTGTCACGGTAATGAACCTGCTATGTAAACAGACCATTAGTCCAGACATACCGTCACTATCACCCTACTGGTTATCCTAACCTGTCACGGTAATGATCCTGCTATGTAAACAGACCATTAGTCCAGACATACCGTCACTATCACCCTACTGGTTATCCTAACCTGTCACGTTAATGATCCTGCTATGTAAACAGACCATTAGTCCAGACATACCATCACTATCACCCTACTGGTTATCCTAACCTGTCACGTTAATGATCCTGCTATGTAAACAAATACTTATTTTCCACCATAATTTGCAAACAAATTCATAAAAAATCCTACAATGTGATTTTCTGGATATTTTTTTTCTCATTTTGTCTGTCATAGTTGAAGTGTACCTATGATGAAAATTACAGGCCTCTCTCATCTTTTTAAGTGGGAGAACTTGCACAATTGGTGGCTGACTAAATACTTTTTTGCCCCACTGTACATGCGTGTGAAAAACGGAAATAACGGTTTCCACTAGTTACCACAGACACAAAGTTCAAATTTGCTATATCGTAAAAATGAATAAAAATATTTTTTTTGTCTTAATTTAAGGTCATGCTTCGGCACAAGGTTAGCAGTCTGGTTAAGGTTAGATTTAAAATCCTATTTTAAAAAGATATATTCCGATATGAAGTGTTTTTTCTCAAAGTTGCCGGGCTGTCATGTGTCCAATTTATATCAGTACACTTGTAACAACCCAATCATTACAAAACTTCTATTTGATCAAATAAACCACACGCAGCAAATAAGCCACAGGTTTTTTGGCTGACCAAATTCACCACTCTTTCATTGACCTCCATACAAAAAATCCTCGATTGGTAGGAGTGATTTTCTGCCAACTTACCCCTGTCGCTTCACCTCTTCCTCTCTGCTTAATGTAAACATCTCTGACTTCCCCCTGTCGCTTCACCTCTTCCTCTCTGCTTAATGTAAACATCTCTGACTTCCCCCTGTCGCTTCACCTCTTCCTCTCTGCTTAATGTAAACATCTCTGACTTCCCCCTGTCGCTACACCTCTTCCTCTCTGCTTAATGTAAACATCTCTGACTTCCCCCTGTCGCTTCACCTCTTCCTCTCTGCTTAATGTAAACATCTCTGACTTCCCCCTGTCGCTTCACCTCTTCCTCTCTGCTTAATGTAAACTACTCTGCCGGACACAAAGTAGTAGGTGGCTAGTAAGATGGAAAACACAGGAGAATTTAACTCATTAAATATAACTAAAGTGGCTAATTTCCATCATCTACCTTAAACCACTGCAAAGGTTTTGCCTGCAAACTTTGGTTTCGAATCACAACGTCAAAAGGAAATATCTAAAGGAAGTCTGTTCTGGAGTGTCTGACCTCTATCTGAGAGATAACAAAGATCAGGAAACATGTATCTTTTTACATGTATTTATCCCCTTATTTTAGTGCCTAAACTATCTCCATAAATACTTCCATTCATTTAAAACTGGTTCTGAGGCTTGAGGGCGTCCTAGAGGAAAACAGAGAACAGCATCATGTTCTCCCAGAGACTCTCATCTTTCAATGTGGCCATAATAAACTCAGCAAAAAAAACATCCCTTTTTTAGGACCCTGTCTTTCAAAGATAATTCGTAAAAATCCAAATAACTTCACAGATCTTCATTGTAAACGGTTTAAACACTGTTTCCCATGCTTGCTCAATGAAACATAAACAATTGATGAACATCCACCTGTGGAACGGTCGTTAAGACACTAACAGCTTACAGACGGTAGGCAATTATGGTCACAGTTATGAAAACTTAGGACACTAAAGAGGCCTTTCTATTGACTCTGGAAAAACTCCAAAAGAAAGATGCCCAGGGTCCCTGCTCATCTGCGTGAACGTGCCTTAGGCATGCTGCAAGGAGGCATGAGTGTGGCAGTCCACGTGTAACAACACCTGCACATGATCAGTACATCCAAACACCACACCTGCGGAACAGGTACAGCATGGCATCAACAACTGCCTGAGTTACACCAGGAACGCACAATCCCTCCAGCAGTGCTCAGACTGTCCGCAATAGGCTGAGAGAGGCTGGACTGAGGGCTTGTAGGCCTGTTGTAAGGCAGATCCTCACCAGACATCACCGGCAACAATGTGGCCTATGGGCTCAAACCCACCGTCGCTGGACCAGACAGGACTGGCAAAAAGTGCTCTTCACTGACGAGTCGTAGTTTTGTCTCACCAGGGGTGATGGTCGGATTTGCGTTTATCGTCGAAGGAATGAGCGTTACACTGAGGCCTGTACTCTGAAGCGGGATCGATTTGGAGGTGGAGGGTCCGTCATGGTCTGGGGCGGTGTGTCACAGCATCATCGGACTGAGCTTGTTGTCATTGCAGGCAATCTCAACGCTGTGCGTTACAGGGAAGACATCTTCCTCCCTCATGTGGTACCCTTCCTGCAGGCTCATCATGACATGACCCTCCAGCATGGCAATGCCACTAGCCATACTGCTCGTTCTGTGCGTGATTTCCTGCAAGACAGGAATGTTATTGTTCTGCCATGGCCAGCGAAGAGCCCGGATCTCAATCCCATTGAGCACGTCTGGGATCTGTTGGATCAGAGGGTGAGGGCTAGGGCCATTCCCCCCCCAGAAATGTCCGGGAACTTGCAGGTGCCTTGGTGGAACAGTGGGGTAACATCTCACAGCAACAACTGGCAAATCTGGTGCAGTCCATGAGGAGGAGATGCACTGCAGTACTTAATGCAGCTGGTGGCTACACCAGATACTGACTGTTACTTTTGATTTTGACCCCCCCTTTGTTCAGGGACACATTTTTCAATTTCTGTTAGTTAAATGTCTGTGGAACTTGTTCAGTTTATGTCTCAGTTGTTGAATCTTATGTTCATACAAATATTTACACATGTTAAGTTTGCTGAAAATAGGGCCTCCCGGGTGGCGCAGTGGTCTAGGGCACTGCATCGCAGTTTCTGTTAGTTAAATTTCTGTTAGTTAAATGTCTGTGGAACTTGTTCAGTTTATGTCTCAGTTGTTGAATCTTATGTTCATACAAATATTTACACATGTTAAGTTTGCTGAAAATAGGGCCTCCCGGGTGGCGCAGTGGTCTAGGGCACTGCTGCGCCACCAGAGTCTCTGGGTTCGCGCCCAGGCTCTGTCGCAGCCGGCCGCGACCGGGAGGTCCGTGGGGCGACGCACAATTGGGCTAGCGTCGTCCGGGTTAGGGAGGGTTTGGCCGGTAGGGATATCCTTGTCTCATCGCGCTCCAGCGACTCCTGTGGCGGGCCGGGCGCAGTGCGTGCTAACCAAGGGGGCCAGGTACACGGTGTTTCCTCCGACACATTGGTGCGGCTGGCTTCCGGGTTGGAGGCGCGCTGTGTTAAGAAGCAGTGCGGCTTGGTTGGGTTGTGCTTCGGAGGACGCATGGCTTTCGACCTTCGTCTCTCCCGAGCCCGTACGGGAGTTGTAGCGATGAGACAAGATAGTAATTACTAGCGATTGGATACCACAAAAAGGGGGGAGAAAAGGGGATACATTTTTTTTTTTAAATGTAAAAAAAATAAAAAAAATAAACGCAGTTGACAGTGAGAGGACATTTCTTTTTTTGCTGAGTTTAGTTTGTAGGCCAAACCGTTCGGACGCTACGTAACATTATGTGAGAAACTATTTTCAGGATGTCTCATGGTCTGACAAACACCGCTCTAGCTCTACCACCTTTCACCGCAGATGCTGAAGGGCGATATCGGCGGATGGTGTGGATTGAGACGCAGCCCATACAAAAAAATTGATTTTCGATGGGGATTGTTTTATGTTAATTTGATTTCCGCGGGGGCGCGACCATTGTAGGCTAAGGGTTTTTAAATTCATAGATGGAGCTATGGATGCTAGGACTGAACATACATGACATTAAATGACAGTTTTAACCATGTTTTAAGGCTATGGTGTTTTTACAAACATTGGAGTTAAACAAGCTTATATTTTGGGTTCTGATGGAGGACAACAGTTGAACTGAGCTCATAAGACATGTATAAGTTAGATTCTTCAAGAATTAATCAGTATATCATTAATTTATAAGTCCAAAAATGGATGTAGCAACTAAGGATTCTAGCTTTAAAGATCCAATGCAGGCATGTTTATATCAATATCAAATAATTTCTGGTTAACAATTAATGAAGTACTTTGCTGTAATGGATTTCTCCCCAAAACGGGGCTGTTATGGAGTGAGGGGATCCAAAAAGGTAGACTAGCTGTTGTTATGGAGTCAGGGTATCCAACCAGGTGGACTAGCTGTTGTTATGAAGTCAGCTATTGGGAATCCAACCAGGTGGACTAGCTGTTGTTATGGAGTCAGGGGATCCAACCAGGTGGACTAGCTGTTGTTATGGAGTCAGGGGATCCAACCAGGTGGACCAGCTGTTGTTATGGAGTCAGGGGATCCAACCAGGTAGACTAGCTGTTGTTATGGAGTCAGGGGATCCAACCAGGTAGACTAGCTGTTGTTATGGAGTCAGGGGATCCAACCAGGTAGACTAGCTGTTGTTATGGAGTCAGGGGATCCAACCAGGTAGACTAGCTGTTGTTATGGAGTCAGGGGATCCAACCAGGTAGACTAGCTGTTGTTATGGAGTCAGGGGATCCAACCAGGTAGACTAGCTGTTGTTATGGAGTCAGGGGATCCAACCAGGTAGACTAGATGTTGTTATGGAGTCAGGGGATCCAACCAGGTGGACTAGCTGTTGTTATGGAGTCAGGGGATCCAACCAGGTGGACTAGCTGTTGTTATGGAGTCAGGGGATCCAACCAGGTGGACTAGCTGTTGTTATGGAGTCAGGGGATCCAACCAGGTGGACTAGCTGTTGTTATGGAGTCAGGGGATCCAACCAGGTGGACTAGCTGTTGTTATGGAGTCAGGGGATCCAACCAGGTGGACTTGCTGTTGTTATGGAGTCAGGGGATCCAACCAGGTGGACTAGCTGTTGTTATGGAGTCAGGGGATCCAACCAGGTGGACTAGCTGTTGTTATGGAGTCAGGGGATCCAACCAGGTGGACTAGCTGTTGTTATGGAGTCAGGGGATCCAACCAGGTAGACTAGCTGTTGTTATGGAGTCAGGGGATCCAACTGGGTAGACTACCTGTTGTTATGGAGTCAGGGGATCCAACCGGGTAGACTACCTGTTGTTATGGAGTCAGCTAATGGGGATCAAAGTCAAATCAAATGAACAACATATTGGACTGTGTATTTTTGAATACAATATGAAGTTTGATTTAACTCTTTGACCTCAGACAGTAAATGTGTTGTTAAACTTTGTATGGCTGGGGGCAGTATTGAGTAGCTTGGATGAATAAGGTGCCCAGAGTAAACTGCCTGCTACTCAGTCCCAGTTGCTAATATATGCATATTATTTGTAGATTTGGATAGAAAACACTCTGAAGTTTCTAAAACTGTTTGAATGATGTCTGTGAGTACAACAGAACTCGTATGGCAAGCAAAAACCTGAGAAAAATCCAACCAGGGAGTGGGAAATCTGAGGTTTGTAGTTTTTCAACTCTTTGCCTATCGAATATACAGTGGGATTTTGGTCATATTGCACTTCCTAAGGCTTCCACTAGATGTCAACAGTCTTTAGAACCTTGTTTGATGCTTCTACTGTGAAGGAGGGGGGAATGGGAGCTCATTGAGTAAGGGGTCTGGCAGAGTGCCACGAGCTCAGTCTCGCACGCTCCCGTGAGAGTTAGCTATGTTCCATTGTATTTCTACAGACAAAGGAATTCTCCGGTTGGAACATTATTGAAGATTTATGATAAAAACATCCTAAACATTGATTCTATTCTTCGTTTGACATGTTTTTACAAACTGTAATATGACTTTTCGTCTGAACTTTTGCCTGGACTTGCCCGTGCGTCGTGAGTTTAGATTGTGTACTTAACGTGCAAACAAAAAGGAGGTATTTGGACATAAATGATGGACTTTATCGAACAAATCAAACATTTATTGTGGAACTGGGATTCCTGGGAGTGCATTCTGATGAAGATCATCAAAGGTAAGTGAACATTTATAATGCTATTCTGACTTCTGTTGACTCCACAACATGGCGGATATCTGTATGGTTGTTTTGGTCTCTGAGCGCTGTACTCAGATTATTGCATGGTGTGCTTTTTCCGTAAAGATTTTTTAAAATCTGACACAGCGGTTGCATTAAGGAGAAGTTTATCTAAAGTTCAGTGCTTAACACTTGCATTTTCATCAACATTTATGATGAGTATTTCTGTAAATTGATGTGGCTCTCTGCAAAATCACCGGATGTTTTGGAAGCAAAACATTACTGAACGTAACGCGCCAATGTAAACTGACATTTTTGGATTATAAAAATGAACTTTATTGAACAAAACATACATGTATTGTGTAACATGAAGTCCTATGAGTGTCATTGATGAAGATCATCAAAGGTTAGTGATGAATTTTATCTCTATTTCTGCTTTTTGTGACTCCTCTCTTTGGCTGGAAAAATGGCTGTGTTTTTCTGAGACTAGGTGCAGACCTAACATAATCGTTTGGTGTGCTTTCGTCGTAAAGCCTTTTTGAAATCGGACACTGTGGTGGGATTAAAAACAAGTTTATCTTTAAAATGGTGTAAAATACTTGTATGTCTGAGGAATTTTCATTATGAGACTTCTGATGTTTTGAATTTGGGCCCTGCACTTTCACTGGCTGTTGTCATATTTATCCCATTAACGGGATCTCAGCCATAAGAAGCTAATGGTTCTTCAACAATGTTCAGAAATATTGACTGTTCTGTTATTTCTTATTGCAGCTGAGTGAGCTGTGACTTACATCTAAAACCAGTCTCTCTGGGGAGAGAGAGGAGGAGACCACTGCCTCTAAAATGAGTCTCTCTGGGGAGAGAGCAGGGGACCACTGCCTCTAAAATGAGTCTCTCTGGGGAGAGAGAAGAGACAACTACCTCTAAAATGAGTCTCTCTGGGGAGAGAGAGGAGGAGACCACTGCCTCTAAAATGAGTCTCTCTGGGGAGAGAGAGGAGGAGACCACTGCCTCTAAAATGACTCAAGACACCAGTTCTAAAAGGTAAGAGATTAAATGTAAAATATACAGTTATCTTAAAGATATAAACGAAGAGAAAAGTGTTCACAAATGACATAAAATGGAGGTCTATATCATTCATTTAAATTGCCAAAAATGGATTTACCAATTGCAGACTGTAGCTTTAAAAGAAACATCAGAACTTCTTGAAGTTCCTATATACAGTTGTTAAAAGGAAGTAGATGAGGTATTGATGTGATATTGATGAGGTGATCTGTCTCCCTGTTTTGTTCAGTGTCCAGAAGCCCAGAGCAGTGTCCCCTACAACCAGCCTGCTATCAATGAAGAGTGATCAGCCACCTGCTTTCAGCCAGGAACCATTACCAGATGACAATAAGGAAGTGGAGAGTTTGGGCAGTGAGGTTAACTTCTTGCGACTACAGGGGGTGCTGTTCCGAATTAGCATTTTGTCGTCTCCAAATTAAACTGCCTAGTACTCAATTCTTGCTCGTACAATATGCATATTATTAATTCTATTGGAAAGAAAACACTTTCTAGTTTCATACAAAGTTGGAATGATGTCTGTGGGTGACCCAGAACTCTTTCTACAGCGAAATCCATGACAGACAGTGAAAGGTCTGAGAGCGAAGCTCTGGTTTCAGATCAGTTTTTAAGGTCTCTGTCTATCCTATGGAACGACACGAACTGCACCCGCCTTCCCCTGGATGTCAGTAACCAATGAGAAGTGGAATGGGCCTTCTCCGTAGCTCTCAGAGGTTATAAAAGACCAAGGAGTGAGAGTAGCCCCCCTTTCGACGCTCGCCCTTACGCAGGAAGGGACCTCCGGACGCCATTTTCACAGGCTCGGTTATCAACTTGAAATGTATCCGTCTGTAATTTAATTCGATATAGGACTTAGAAACATCATAAGGTAGTTAATTTAAACCGTTTTATAGGAAATTATATCCGTTTAGTGCGATTTTGAGGAATTTCTTTGTTGTGCACTCTGAAACTTTGGACACGTTTTGGGGTCCCGTTCGATCGTTAGTGGATATTTCGAAGGACAGAGGACATCTATCGACCAAAAGACGTTTATAACATAGAAAGGATACATTGCCCAAGAATATGATGGAAGAACAGCTCATAGTAAGCAATATTTAATATGATAAATTGTTGTTCTGTCGAAATATTTTAAACGCATATTTCGCCATTTTGTTTGGTGTAGCTTCACTTGGCGAACCCTGTATTGAAAAGTAAGGATAATTTTACAAATGTAAATCAGCGGTTGCATTAAGAACTAATTTGTCTTTCGATTCCTGTCAACCCTGTATTTTTTAGTCAAGTATATGATTAGCTTTCAATTAAACTAGATCACTCTGATAGATGACGTCAGACATATTGAGGCTTGATTTCCTAGTATTTTTATTGTGTAACCACGGTTTTGTATGGCTAAATATGCACCTTTTCGAACAAACTGTATATGTATGTTGTAAAATGATGTTACAGGAGTGTCATCGGAAGAATTCTGAGAAGGTTAGTGAAAAAATTAATATCTTTTGGCGATGTTGACGTTATAGCGCTCTTTGGCTGGAATCGATGCTCTGGTAACGTTTGCACATGTAGTATGCTAACTTATCGATTTATTGTGTTTTCGCTGAAAAACGCTTAGAAAATCTGAAATATGGTCTGAAATCACAAGAACTGGGTCTTTCCATTGCTATGCTTTGTCTATTTTTATGAAATGTTTTATGATGAGTAAATTGGTCATACACGTTGCTCTATCTAGTAATTCTAGTCGATTTGTGATGGTCGGTGCAATTGTAAACTGTGATTTCTACCTGAAATATGCACTTTTTTCTAACAAAAACTATCCTATACCATGAATATGTTATCAGACTGTCATCTGATGGTTTTTTTTATAGGTTATTGGCTATCAATATCTTAGTTGAGCCGAATTGGTGATAGCACCTGAAGGAGTAAGAAACTGATGGAGTTAGAATAGTGGTGTATTTTGCTAACGTGTTTAGCTAATAGATTTACATATTTTGTCTTCCCTGTAAAACATTTTAAAAATCTGAAATGGTGGCTTTATTCACAAGATCTGTATCTTTCATCTGGTGTCTTGGACTTGTGATTTAATGATATTTAGATGCTACTATCTACTTGTGAAGCTATGCTAGCTATGCTAATCAGTGTGTGGGGGGTGGGGGGTGATCCCGGATACGGGGTTGAGGTTCGGTAAAAGTTAAAGATCACACACAACCTTCTGGACAGAAGAAGTAAGACTGTGTTTCATACAATATTACAAAGAACGGTACAAACGCCCTTTATAAAACACACACACAAACAACTCTCTTTGTTTACCTACAGGTCAAACCCTGCTGACAGTCCAACAAGACATTAAGGCTAAACTGAAACACAAGTATCAACACATATCTGAAGGAATTGGACACCATGGAAACCAAAGTCTGTTCAAGGACATCTACACAGAGCTCTACATCACAGAGGGTGGAAGTGGAGGGCTCAATAATGAACATGAGGTTAGACAGATAGAGATGGCATCCAAGAAACAAACCACACAAGAGACATCAATCAAATGCAATGACATCTTCAAGCCTTTACCTGGACAAGACAAACCTATCAGAACTGTGCTGACAAAAGGAATCGCTGGCATTGGAAAAACAGTCTCTGTGCAGAAGGTCATCCTTGACTGGGCAGAAGGAAAAGCAAATCAGGACGTTCATTTCATGTTTCCTCTTCCTTTCCGTGATCTGAACCTGAAAAAGGACCAATACAGTCTGATGCAACTTCTTTCCCACTACTTCTCAGAGCTGAAAGAGATTGACAGCATTGAAGATGGTGAAACCAAAACTGTTTTCATTTTTGATGGTCTGGATGAGTGTCGACTTCCTCTAGACTTCAAAAACAATGAGAAGTGCTGTGATGTCACGAAGCCAACCTCAGTGGACGTGCTGCTGACAAACCTCATCGAGGGGAATCTTCTTCCCTCTGCTCTCCTCTGGGTAACCTCACGGCCTGCAGCAGCCAATCAGATCCCTCCTGAGTGTGTTGACCAGGTGACAGAGGTACGAGGGTTCAATGATCCACAGAAGGAGGAGTACTTCAGGAAGAAGATCACAGATCAGAATCTGGCCAATGATATCATCAAACACATGAAGACATCAAGGAGCCTCCACATCATGTGCCACATGCCAGTCTTCTGTTGGATATCAGCCACTGTCCTTGAGATGATACTGAAAGTGGCAGAGAAGGATGAAGTCCCCAAAACTCTGACCCAGATGTACTCACACTTCATGCTCATCCAAATCATTGTGAAGAACAAGAAGTACAACAAAGCCACAGAGACAAACCCAAAGGAACTGTCTCAGTCAGACAAAGAGATGATCCTGAAACTGGCAAAGCTGGCTTTCCAACAGCTGCAGAAGGGCAACCTGATCTTCTATGAGGAGGACCTGAGAGAGTGTGGCCTTGATGTCGCAGAGGCATCAGAGTACTCAGCATTGTGTACAGAGATCTTTAAAGAAGAATCTGGGCTGTACCAAGACAAGGTCTACAGCTTTGTGCATCTGAGCATGCAGGAGTTTCTAGCAGCAGTGCATGCTTTAGAATCATGTCTGGACAAGAAGGAAAATGTTTTCTCCCCCACTAGTGATGATGAAGAGAAGGAGTCAATCCAGTTGTCTGACTTACACGAGAGCGCAGTGGACCAGGCCTTGAAGAGTGAGAATGGACACCTGGACCTGTTCCTCCGCTTCCTTCTGGGTCTCTCACTGGCGTCCAATCAGAATCTGTTACGAGGCCTTCTGACACAGACAGGAAGTACAACACAGACCAATGAGGAAACAGTTGAGAGAACAGTCAGGTACCTTTCAGACAAGATCAACCAGGAATCCTCACCAGAAAGGATCATCAACTTGTTCCACTGTCTGAATGAACTTGGTGCCAACTCTCTAGTTGAAGACATGCAGACCTCCCTGCATTCAGGAACTCTTTCAGAAACAAGACTTAAACCTGACCAATGTTCAGCCCTGGCCTACCTGTTACTGATGTCAGAGGAGGTGCTGGAGGAGTTTGACCTGAAGACATACAACACATCAGAGAAAGGTTATCAGAGGTTGCTGCCGGTCGTGAAAACCTGCAAGAGAGCACTGTAAGTTCTGTTATTGAGATGATGTTTACAGTATCATTATAATGAAGGATTTGTATATCTAACAGATTATCTCCTCTCTCCAGACTGGATGGCTGTAAACTCACATATAAATCCTGTGAGACTCTGGCCTCAGCTCTGCAGACACCAAACTCCCCCCTGAGAGAACTGGACCTCAGCTACAATGACCTGGAAGACAGAGGAGTGGAGGAGCTGCTCTGTGTTGGACTAACCAGTCCACTCTACAACATACAGACACTAGTGTGAGTTCAATATCTTCATTGTCTACTGTGTGTTTTATATATTTTGTATTTAGTTAGTATGTGAATGTTTTTAATATTATTTGAACATCTTGGTAAATATGCAGAAACATACATACAATGTGATAAATATATCAAACTAAGGTTGAATATCTTGAGTGAGATAGTATGTTTTTAACATTGGAAAATCATGTGTCCTTTTGTTATTGTCTTAATGTATCTCATTATTCTTAAAGCTTTGCATATTTAACAGTGTATCGACATTAGTGGTCGACCGATTATGATTTTAACGCCGATACCGAATATTGGAGGACCAAAAAAAGCCGATACCGATTAATCGGGCGATTTTTATTTATTTATTTATTTACTTTTTAATATATATTTTGTAATAATGACAATTATCACAAATATGACACCTTGCTTTCCCTGGTGCCAATTCAATGTAATTGTCCCACACTGGTGCTCTGCTTTTCTCTGCTATCTGTAAAATGAATATAATCATACACACACAGCTCTCTGAAGTGACAAGGATACTGAAGAGTCTGCTTAGGAGACACAAATACTCTCAACTGTTTGAATAATAAAACTACAGTTGAAGTTACCTGTGATGAATGTTGAAAACAACTGTAATTTCTATATGCAGGGAATCCTATTTTAATAATGGGTATGAATTGACTACCAAAGTGTGAGTCATAAATCCCATGACACCTTCCAGCAAAATCTGAAAAGCGGTTCCTTCATTCATATATTCCATAAGATATTTTTAGATTCACTTCAAATCAGGTCTGTGTTTCGTGTAGGCTTACACCACCTTGCCAATTTAATAACTGTGTAGATATCCATAGGACAAGGTAACTCTGATCAATAGTGGATAAATATAAGCGAAGTTTTTATAAATTGTAGAGTGGATTTCTTAAAATATGTTGAAAAACGTTACCTTATCCTAGCGAGATTTACACGACTATCAAAACGCTGAGGCGTTTTAAGCCTGCACAAAACACAGACCGTATTTGACCGTATTTGAAGTAGATCAAGACATTCTCTATGGAAGACATGAACGGTAAAATAACTTAGGAACCGCTTTCAAGTTCAGCCGCAAATTGTCATAGGAATTATGACGTGTCGACTATTTCTCTCTATACCTTTTGTATTTCATATATCTTTGAATATTGGATGTTCTTATAGGCACTTTAGTTTTGCCAGCCTAATCACAGGAGTTGATAGGCTTGAAGTCATAAACAGCGTCAAGCATTGCTAAGAGCTGCTGGCAAACGCAGTAAAGGGATGTTTGAATGAATGCTTACGAGCCTGCTGCTGCCTACCACCGCTCAGTCAGACGGCTCTATCAAATATCAAATCATATACTTAATTATAATATAATAAACACAGAAATACGAGCCTTTTGTCATTAATATGGTCAAATCCGGAAACTATCATTTCGAAAACAAAACGTTTATTCTTTCAGTGATATCCGGAACTGTTTCTTAGTTTATCGAACGGGTGGCATCCCTAAGTCTAAATATTGCTGTTACATTGCACAACCTTCAATGTTATGTCATGATTATGTAAAACTTGGGCAAATTAATTCCGGTCTTTGTTAGGAAGAAATGGTCTTCACACAGTTCGCAACGAGCCAGGCGGCCCAAACTGCGGCATATAACCTGACTCTGCTTGCACTGAACGCAAGAGAAATGACTCAATTTTCCTAGTTAATATTGCCTGCTAACATGAATTTCTTTCAACTAAATATGCAGGTTTAAAAAAAAATATATACTTCTGTGTACTGATTAACCTCTAACGAGCCTCTACCCCGGGTCCGGGATCACCCCCCACCCCCCCACACACTGATTAGCATAGCTAGCATAGCTTCACAAGTAGATAGTAGCATCTAAATATCATTAAATCACAAGTCCAAGACACCAGATGAAAGATACAGATCTTGTGAATAAAGCCACCATTTCAGATTTTTAAAATGTTTTACAGGGAAGACAAAATATGTAAATCTATTAGCTAAACACGTTAGCAAAATACACCACTTTTCTAACTCCATCAGTTTCTTACTACTTCAGGTGCTATCACCAATTCGGCTAAACTAAGATATTGATAGCCACTAACCAAGAAAAAACCTCTTCAGATGACAGTCTGATAACATATTCATGGTATAGGATAGTTTTTGTTAGAAAAAAGTGCATATTTCAGGTAGAAATCACAGTTCTACATTGCAGCTGCAATCTGAAATAGCGTTGGAAGCAGCCGGAATAATTACTGAGACCGACGTCAATTACCAAAAGAATCATCCTAAAACACTTCAGAAAAATAGACAGCCTACAGCAATCGAAAGACACAGATCTTGTGAATCCAGAGAATATTTCAGATTTTCTAAGTGTTTTACAGCGAAAACACAATATAGCATTATATGAGCGTACCACAATAGCCAGAATCACAACCGCATTTACCAGCTGTAAATGTTAGCGATCGTAACAACCCAACAAAAGATATATAATTTGACTAACCTTGATATACTTCATCAGATGACAGACCTGTAACATCATATTACACAATGCATATAGCTTTTGTTCGAAAATGTGCATATTTAGCAGCACAAATCGTGGTTATACTATGTAATCACTACAAACATTGCATGTATTCTGGCCGGCGCCATTTTGGATTAGCGCCTATTCTTATAAAAATACTATTCATAAACTTGACTAAAAAATATAAGTTGGACAACAATCGAAAGATAAATTAGTTCTTAATGCAATCGCTATGTTAGATTTTTAAAATTAACGTTACTAGACATATAGTGTGCGTTGCAGCCAGACCAGTGCCTGCAAAAGTGGCGCGCAAACACTATGACATTTTTCCACATAAATACATAATAACATCATAAATAGTTCCTACTTTTGGACGAGCTTCCATCAGTATCTTGGGCAATGTGTCTTTTCTTCAAAAGAATAGTTGCTTTGTTGTAAAACGTCCTCTTCACCTTTGGAACTAGCTGCTACCATTAGCTATGTCGCACACACATGTCCAAATCCTCAAACTAGATACAAAGGAAATTCAGAAAAATAGCACTATACTCGCATAAACTGATATAAATCGGTTTCAAATAACATCGTTATGATGTTTCTAACACCTATATTTAATTAAATTACAGACGGATACATCTCTGGTCGATAACTGAGCGTTCCAAAATTTCATCCTGACTTCTTGCCAGGCGCCATGACGAACGAGACAAAGAAAGGTACTCTCGTTCCATCCGGCTTTATAACCTCGGACAGCTACGCAGACAGACCATTCCACTTCTCATTGGTTACTGACATCCAGGGGAAGGCGGGTGCAGTTCAATTCCAGCCATAGGATATACACAGGCTTTAAAACTGAACCCAGATCAGAGGATAATTCTCAGACCTTCGCAAGTCATGTCAGGATTTTTGCTGTAGAGGGAGTTCTGGGTCACCCACAGACATAATTAAAACGGTTTTAGAAACTAGACAGTGTTTTCTATCCAATATTAGTAAGGATATGCATATTGTACGATCAAGAATTGAGCAATAGGCCGTTTAATTTGGAGACCAAAATATGCTAATGCGGAACAGCACCCCCTATAGTTGCAAGAAGTTAAGAAAGGCATTGATGTTTATGGTTAGGTACATTTGTGCAACGATTGTGCTTTTGTTAAATCATCACCCATTTGGCGAAGTTGAAGTAGGCTGTGAGTCGATGATGAATTAACAGGCAATGCATTGATTATATGTAACGCAGGACAAGTTAAAAACCTCTACTTCATCACCCTCCCGGATCCGGGATCCTCCTCATCAAAAAAGCTGACTAGCATAGCCTAGCCTAACGGGACAGGGATATCATATAATATAATTTTCATGAAATCACAAATCCAATACAGCAAATGAAAGATAAACATCTTGTGAATCCAGCCATCATTTCCGATTTTTAAAATGTTTTACAGCGAAAACACAATATGTATTTATGTTAGCTAACAAACCACAATAGCCAAAGACTCAACCGCATATTTTCACCATGTTTCTATCGCATAGGTAGCTATCACAAAACCGACCAAATAGAGATAAAATTAGTCACTAACCAAGAAACAACTTCATCAGATGACAGTCTTATAACATGTTATACAATACATTTATGTTTTGTTCGAAAATGTGCATATTTGAGGTATAAATCATAGTTTTACATTGCAGCTACCATCAAAAATATCACCAAAGCAGCCAGAATAATTACAGAGAGCAACGTGAAATACCTAAATACTCATCATAAAACATTTATGAAAAATACATGGTGTACAGCAAATGAAAGATAAATATCTTGTGAATCCAGCCAATATTTCCTATTTTTTAAGTGTTTTACAGCGAAAACACAATATTGAATTATATTAGCTTACCACAATAACCAAACACACATGCATTTATTCACCGCAAAAGGTAGCTATCGCAAAAACCAGCAAAAGATATAAAATGAATCACTAACCTTGAACAACTTCATCAGATGACAGTCTTATAACATCAGGTTATACAATACACTTATGTTTTGTTCGAAAATGTGCATATTTAGAGCTACAAATCCTGATTATACATTGTGAATACGTAGCATCGATTCACCAGAATCTCCGGAGATATTTTGGACACTCACCTAATCTGACCAAATAACTCATCATAAACTTTACATAAAAATACTTGTTGTATGGCAAATGAAAGATACACTGGTTCTTAATGCAATCGACGTGTTAGATTTAAAAAAATAACTTTACCATAACGTACAGCTTGCGTTATTGTGAGACAGCACTCACCAAAACGGCGGAGAATAGGACTCAACAATTTACACAGAAAAACTAAATAACATCATAAATGTTTTCTTACTTTTGTTGAGCTTCCATCAGAATGTTGTACAAGGAGTCCTTGGTCCAGAATAAATCGTTGTTTGGTTTTAGAATGTCCATTTCTTCTGTCGAATTAGCAACCTTAGCTAGCCATGTGGCGCAAACATGCCCATCTTCTCTTGACGCAAAGAACGGAAAATTACAAAAGTCCCAATAAACGTTGAATAAACTGATAAAACTCGGTTGAGAAAACCTACTTTATGATGTTATTATCACATGTATCAAATAAAATCAGAGCCAAGAATATCCGCCGTGTATACCGAACGCTTATCAGAAGACAATGTCGAGGTACTTTGCGCGCCAGAGAAGACAAAGACATTTCCAGACCTGTCACTCCAAAAGCTCTTGTTTGGCCTCAGATCAAGCTAGACACCCCATTCCACCTTCCACTGCCAGTTGACATCTAGTGGAAGGCGTAAGAAGTGCATCCATATCGATAAATATAAGGCAATTGAATAGGCAGGCCGTGGAACAGAGCATCGATTTCAGATTTTTCACTTCCTGTATGGAAGTTTGCTGCAAAATGAGTTCTGTTTTACTCACAGATATAATTCAAACAGTTTTAGAAACTTGAGTGTTTTCTATCCAATAGTAATAATAATATGCATATTGTATGATCTAGAATAGAGTACGAGGCAGTTTAATTTGGGGACGATTTTTTCCAAAGTGAAAACAGCGCCCCCCTATTGACAAGAAGTTTTAAACTAGTAATATCATCAACCATGTGTAGTTAACTAGTGATCATGTGAAGATTGATTGTTTTTTATAAGGTAAGTTTAATGCTAGCTAGCAACTTACCTTGGCCCCTTGCAGCAACAAGGTCCTTTTGATGCTGCACTTGCGTAACAGGTGGTCAGCCTGCCACGCAGTCTCCTCATGGATTGCAATTTAATCGGCCATAATCGGCGTCCAAAAATGCTGATTACCGATTATGAAAACTTGAAATCGGCCCTAATTAATCGGCCGACCTCTAATCGACATATCTCCTCTCTCCAGACTGGTTGACTGTAAAATCACACATGAATCTTGTGAGACTCTTGCCTCAGCTCTGCAGACACCAAACTCCCCCCTGAGAAAACTGGACCTCAGCAACAATGACCTGGAAGACAGAGGAGTGGAGTTGCTCTGTGTTGGACTAACCAGTCCACTCTGCAACATACAGACACTAGTGTGAGTTCAATATCTTCAGTATCCACTGTGTGTTTATATATTTTGTATGTAGTAAGTATGTGTATGTTTTTAACATTGTTTAATCATTTCCTTCTGTTATTGTCTTAATGAATAACATTATTCTTAAAGCTTTGCATATTTAACAGTGTATCAACATATCTCCTCTCTCCAGACTGGTTGACTGTAAAATCACATATGAATCCTGTGAGACTCTGGCCTCAGCTCTGCAGACACCAAACTCCCCCCTGAGAGAACTGGACCTCAGCTACAATAACCTGGAAGACAGAGGAGTGGAGCTGCTCTGTGTTGGACTAACCAGTCCACTCTGCAACATACAGACACTAGTGTGAGTTCAATATCTTCAGTATCCACTGTGTGTTTATATATTTTGTATGTAGCTAGTATGTTTTAGGTTTTTAACATTATTTGAACATCTTGGTAAATATGTAGGAACATTCATCAAATGTGATAAATGCAGTGGGGAGAACAAGTATTTGATACACTGCCGATTTTGCAGGTTTTCCTTCTTACAAAGCGTGTAGAGGTCTGTAATTTTTATCATAGGTACACTTCAACTGTGAGAGACGGAATCTAAAACAAAAATCCAGAAAATCACATTGTATTTATCACATTGTAAACACTCGCCGTGTTTTTTAAAGTAATTAATTTGCATTTTATTGCGTGATATAAGTATTTGATCACCTACCAACCAGTAAGAATTCCGGCTCTCAAAGACCTGTTAGTTTTTCTTTAAGAAGCCCTCCTCTTCTCCACTCATTACCTGTATTAACTGCACCTGTTTGAACTCGTTACCTGTATAAAAGACACCTGTCCACACACTCAATCAAACAGACTCCAACCTCTCCACAATGGCCAAGACCAGAGAGCTGTGTAAGGACATCAGGGTTAAATTGTAGACCTGCACAAGGCTGGGATGGGCTACAGGACAATAGGCAAGTAGCTTGGTGAGAAGGCAACACCTGTTGGCGCAATTATTAGAAAATGGAAGAAGTTCAAGATGACGGTCAATCACCCTTGGTCTGGGGCTCCATGCAAGATCTCACCTCGTGGGGTATCAATGATCTTGAGGAAGGTGAGGGATCAGCCCAGAACTACACGGCAGGACCTGGTCAATGACCTGAAGAGAGCTGGGACCACAGTCTCAAAGAAAACCATTAATAACACACTCTACGCCGTCATGGATTAAAATCCTGCAGCGCACAAGGTCCCCCTGCTCAAGCCAGCGCATGTCCAGGCCTGTCTGAAGTTTGCCAATGACCATCTGGATGATCCAGAAGAAGAATGGGAGAAGGTCATGTGGTGTGATGAGACAAAAATAGAGCTTTTTGGTCTAAACTCCACTCGCCGTGTTTGGAGGAAGAAGGAATACCTAGGATAGGATAAAGTAATCCTTCTAACCCCCCCCCCCCCCTTAAAAGAGTTAGATGCACTATTGTAAAGTGGTTGTTCCACTGGATATCATAAGGTGAATGCACCAATTTGTAAGTCGCTCTGGATAAGAGCGTCTGCTAAATGACTTAAATGTAAAAATGTAAATGTACAACCCCAAGAACACCATCCCAACCGTGAAGCATGGAGGTGGAAACATCATTCTTTGGGGATGCTTTTCTGCAAAGGGGACAGGACGACCGCACCGTATTGAGGGGAGGATGGATGGGGCCATGTATCGCGAGATCTTGGCCAACAACCTCCTTCCCTCAGTAAGAGCATTGAAGATGGGTCGTGGCTGGGTCTTCCAGCATGACAACGACCCGAAACACACAGCCAGGGCAACTAAGGAGTGGCTCCGTAAGAAGCATCTCAAGGTCCTGCAGTGGCCAAGCCAGTCTCCAGACCTGAACCCAATAGAAAATCTTTGGAGGGAGCTGAAAGTCCGTATTGCCCAGCGACAGCCCCGAAACCTGAAAGATCTGGAGAAGGTCTGTATGGAGGTGTGGGCCAAAATCCCTGCTGCAGTGTGTGCAAACCTGGTCAAGAACTACAGGAAACGTATGATCTATGTAATTGCAAACAAAGGTTTCTGTACCAAATATTAAGTTCTGCTTTTCTGATGTATCAAAGACTTATGTCATGCAAATTAATTTCTTAAAAATCATACAATGTGATGTAGTGTACCTATGATAAAAATGACATACCTCTACATGCTTTGTAAGTAGGAAAACTTGCAAAATCGGCAGTGTATCAAATACTTGTTCTCCCAACTGTATATCAAACTAAGGTTAAATATCTTGAGTGAGTTAGTATGTGTTTTTAGAAAAAAAATATTAACTATTGGAACCAAGACTTAAAAATAACTGGCACAAGATGGAGGGAATGTTGGAACATAACTAATGAAATTAAAGTTAGCAAAAATGTACGGTTAATCCAGTATAAACTAATGTATAGAATTTATTACAAGAGACAAAATTAACAAATTCTACAGCACAACGACAGAGTCATGTCTTAAGTGTAAAACTAACAATGAGTCAATAATTCATGCTTTCTGGGAATGCTATAATTCCTAAAGTTATGGGCGGAGTTAGAAGTTGTCTGTCAGAAGTATTACAATGTAAACATACTTTTAATCCGTCTGTCTGCATATTTCATGACATGGCATATGGGGGGTGTAGAGAGACCCAATGAGCTGGACGATTCTCTTCTCATCACTCATCTTGTAAAAACGTATACTAAAAATATATGAATAAATAAACATATCTTAGAAAATTAAAAGGGTTGTAAAAAGTATGTTTTTAACATTGGTTAATCATGTCCTTCTGTTATTGTCTTAATGCATCTCATTATTCTTAAAGCTTTGCATATTTAACAGTGTATCGACATATCTCCTCTCTCCAGACTAGCTGACTGTAAACTCACATATGAATCCTGTGAGACTCTGGCCTCAGCTCTGCAGACACCAAACTCCCACCTGAGAGAACTGGACCTCAGCTACAATGACCTGGGAGACAGAGGAGTGGAGCTGCTCTGTGTTGGACTAACCAGTCCACTCTGCAACATACAGACACTAGTGTGAGTTAAATATCTTCAGTATGAGTTATTATGTGGATGTTTTAAACATGTGTTAATCATGTGCTCTTCTACCCTCTAGTCTAGGTCAATGTGGTCTGACAGAGGGTTGCTGTTCAGATCTGGCCTCAGTCCTGAGTTCACCCAACTCACAACTGAAACAACTGGAGCTGAGAGACAATGACCTGCAGGACTCAGGAGTTACACTGCTGTCTGCTGGACTGGAGGATCCAGACTGTAAACTACACACACTGGGGTAAGTACAGCTGTTTCAGTCAGGTCGGTACTGAGCTTAGTAAAACAAATACTCTGAAAATCTGATGTTTCATCACAATATTTGTGTCATGGACAAATGGATGGGTGTCCTACAAGATGATTGACACCAGTACATCAACCTAGAGAGCTGTTGTGTGTCTCTGTAGGCTGTCTGGCTGTCTGGTCACAGAGGAGGGCTGTGCTGCTCTGTCTTCAGCTCTGAGGTCAAACCCCTCCCTCCTGAAAGAGCTGGACCTGAGCTACAATCACCCAGGAGACTCTGCAGGGGGACTGCTTTCAGCTGCTCTGGTGGATCCCACATATAAACCGATGAAGCTGAAGTAAGTCAGAATAGATGTCCTAATAGTGTGAGCAGCGGTTGTGTCATATGTAGTGTAGTAGGGTCAGTAACATGAGGACATGATGGTAGAATTAAGGGGAAGTTTTCTCAGCAGGCTGAGCACTCCAACACAGCATACATCATCACCACATGAACACTCTTCTTCTGTATCTCTGATTTCCTGTTGGAATTGTACTCCGTTCTGTATGCAGTAGGTAGTATAGAATACCTGTATGTCTCTAGTAATGAATTGTACTCCATTCTGTATGCAGTAGACAGGATAGAATACCTGTATGTCTCTAGTAATGAATTGTACTCCGTTCTGTATGCAGTAGGTAGGATAGAATACCTGTATGTCTCTAGTAAAGAATTGTACTCCGTTCTGTATGCAGTAGGTAGGATAGAATACCTGTATGTCTCTAGTAAAGAATTGTACTCCGTTCTGTATGCAGTAGGTAGGATAGAATACCTGCATGTCTCTAGTAATGAATTGTACTCCATTCTGTATGCAGTAGACAGGATAGAATACCTGTATGTCTCTAGTAAAGAATTGTACTCCGTTCTGTATGCAGTAGGTAGGATAGAATACCTGTATGTCTCTAGTAAAGAATTGTACTCTGTTCTGTATGCAGTAGGTAGGATAGAATACCTGTATGTCTCTAGTAAAGAATTCTACTCCGTTCTGTATGCAGTAGGTAGGATAGAATACCTGTATGTCTCTAGTAATGAACTTGGATAGTGCACCAGAACACAACAATATGGTTTAAATGTTGACTGCTTTATTAGGTCTTTGTCAGTCAATAACCTGTTTCTCCTACAGTGTGGATCATGGTGGAGAGTGCTGGCTAAAATCAGGGCTGAGGAAATGTAAGTCACTTTAATCCTAATTAACTGCATATTCAGAACTATAGTAACATAGTAACTAATCAATACTTGTTCTGTTCCTACAAAACAACATTGTATATGAAGATGTGGTTTGATTAAACTCTCCTTTTGTCTACAGATGCCTGTCATCTCACCCTGGACCCAAATTCAGCAAACCCAAACCTGATACTGTCTGAGGGGAACAGGAAGGTGACATTGGTGGAAGAGAAGCAGCATTATGAAAACCATCCAGACAGATTTGACTATCATTCCCACGTTCTCTGCAGAGAAGGCTTATCTGGAGGTCGTTATTACTGGGAGGTGGAGATGGATAGGTACCTGGATGGTGGCATGACTGTCATTGGTGTGGTGTACAAAGGAATGATGAGGAAGGGAGCTGGAGATGACAGTCGGATTGGACACAATAAGGAGTCCTGGTGTTTAGTCTGCTCTGACAGTCATTATCACTTTTTCCAAGCTGGAGTCCGAAGGAGATCCATCAATCGTCCTGATTCTATGAGAGTTGGTGTGTATCTGGACTGGCCAGCTGGTACTTTGTCCTTCTATAGTGTGTCCTCCTCTGGTACACTAAAACACCTTTACACAAGAAACACCACATTCACTGAACCCCTCTGTCCTGGATTTGGGTTTCTGTTTGGGGTTTACTCCTCCTCATCCTCAGTGACCCTGTGTCAGATAGATGACCAACACATTCAGAGGTGAGTCATAGATATGTTTGATCATTTGTTTATCATTTGTTTCTCTCTGGAATCATTTCTATAATTAGATTAGTAGTAGTGGTGTGTTTTAATGTGTTCTGTTGGACCTACAGACAGTTAGATTAGTAGTAGTGGTGTGTTTTAATGTGTTCTGTTGGACCTACAGACAGTTAGATTAGTAGTAGTGGTGTGTTTTAATGTGTTCTGTTGGACCTACAGACAGTTAGATTAGTAGTAGTGGTGTGTTTTAATGTGTTCTGTTGGACCTACAGACAGTTAGATTAGTAGTAGTGTGTTTTAATGTGTTCTGTTGGACCTACAGACAGTTAGATTAGTAGTAGTGGTGTGTTTAATGTGTTCTGTTGGACCTACAGACAGTTAGGTTAGTAGTAGTGGTGTGTTTTAATGTGTTCTGTTGGACCTACAGACAGTTAGATTAGTAGTAGTGGTGTGTTTTAATGTGTTCTGTTGGACCTACAGACAGTTAGATTAGTAGTAGTGGTGTGTTTTAATGTGTTCTGTTGGACCTACAGACAGTTAGATTTCATTGTAAATAACAATTTGTTCTGAACTGACTTGCCTAGTTAAATATCACCATCAGTATTGACTTTATGGAAGGTGACATAGTGGGTTATGTCACATTTAGTCAATGCACCCTACATAGGGAGCTGTTTTGTCACCCTTTATACACCCTTTGTATTGCCTATGAAGACTGTATGTATGCTATATAAAGCCTTTATAAGTTGTATTTAGTTTAATCACAGTCTATCCTTCTGCTTTACCAACACCAGAGAACATGGTGGAGAGAGTTGGATCAAGCCTGGACCTGAGAACACCAGAGACCATGGTGGAGAGTGTTGGATCAAGCCTGGACCTGAGGACACCAGAGACCATGGTGGAGAGTGTTGTATCAAGTCTGGACCTGAGAAATGTGAGCGTTATTTGATTTAATTGTTTTTAAATCAAAATAGTTTTAAAGCGTTCATTATAGTTGATTCCCAGGCAAGGAACACAATCACGATCTATTTGGTCAAAACAAACTTAAAGGTAGAGTCAGCGATATGACGTAGATGCACAAAGTAAACAGCATAGTGGGTCAATTTCTACAACAACTAAGAGTGGTGGAGCACAAGGCTAAACTTCTCTGCTGTTTTGGTTCCGTGACTACCACTCTGTAAGAGAGTGAAGAGAACACTTGCACATGAGCAGAAACTGTGTGTGACTGTGTGAGAGAGAAGTCAGGCATCTTGCTCATCACAATATCTGTGGTGCTGCTCGTACATCATCATTTAGCTGACTCTACCTTTAAGCTCTCATCCTAGGATCTACCAGAAATCAGACCCCAACATCTACAAAACATGGACCAGAACGATGTTGTTTCCTGCTTCCACAAACATTAATTAATACAACACTAATGTCAGATTATGGGAGGCTAATGAGTGTACATTCTGAGACTGTTGCTCACTTAAATTCATTTTTATAACAAGTCTATTTAATAATTATTCATTCATTAGTACATGAGATTGTCCATTTAAAACAACTACTACTTTTGACTTCAGGGATTCTTCAGAGCTGTAAGACTTGTGACGATAGTGAGGTAAGTCATAATGTCAATTTTTACTTTTACATACCTACAGGAGTCAGGCACAGTCTCAAAGCCAGGTGTGTACTGACCAACCATTCATACTGGGATATAGACAGTCCTGTGTTCTGCTTGTAGGCATGCAGGATTTTAGCTGTTGTCATATTTTGTCATTAGACAGTTTATTTGATAAATCACCAGGATTCCATGTAACATTGAATAAATACATTAGATTAGTTACGTTGGTTAATGGGCCAGTTTCCCAGACAAAGATTAAGTCTAGTCCTGGACCTTAAAGAACTTTCTATTGAAACTTCCATTGAGCATGCTTTTAGTCCAGCACTAGACTCAATCTGTGTCCAGGAAACAGGCCCCATATGTATTACTGACATGCTTGTCCTTGTTCAGGACTCCACACACTGGCTTCAGATTGAACCCTTGACTTCCACTGTCCAGGGAGTGACAATGTTCAGGTAAAATAACTACTTTTAACATTTCATTCCACCTGCTAGTGTATTTCCCTATTACATTTGGGAATAGTCTTCTAATCCAACCTCTCCATTTAACCATTGACCCTCTCTACCATATCTTGTTGTTGCCCTCAGGCACAGGACACCCAAAGGGAGTTATGAGTGCACAGTGTCTGGTCTCCGCTGGCTGTGTGAGAGAGATGTCATTCTGAAGTATCACTTCAGGAACTGGGAACCCTACAGTCAACTTCTGAAAGACATGCAGTACACACAAGGTGGTCCATTGCTGGACATCACTATGGAGTTAGGTGAACTGGAGGAAGTTCATCTGCCACACTTTGTCTGTTTAGGTAAAACCATATAGAAATAGTATTCAGAAAGACATTTCCATGTAACTGAGTTTCACTTCCTGAGATAATGAATGAACTATTCTTGGAGTTTGAGTTTACTGTGATCTGGTACTGCATATTCTTTGCCTTTTAGTTGGATGAATAGTACAATATTTGTCTTTCTGTCTCCTTTGTACTGTGTTGTTCAGGGACCAACCCTTCCCTGAGGAATGAGATGAAGATTCTTCATGTAGAGGAACATGGAGTGTCTTTAGAGGAAGTGCATGAGGTCACCAGATTCCATGCTAAGATTCTCCATCCCAAGTTCTCAGCTATCTCTCTGATACTGAGCTATATCTTTTCTTGGAACGTCCACTGTGACGTGGTCCTCTATTTGGCAGTAAAAAGGTCAACAGTAATTTCAAGGCTGTACCTGCTCCTCAGAAACTCCAGTCAGAAAGAGGTGAGGCACTATCATTGAAGTGACAACAGTATGTTGAAACTTACTAAAGGAAAGCTGATAGTTTGTTGAAAATCTCTAGATTACAAAGACAACATGCAGCTCTGTGAGAAATCTATTTCTGTCTCATTCATTTGAAGAGCCAGTAGACGGCACTCTTCCCTCTGGTCGAAGGAGAACCCAATGCCCCGGGGCAGTGAAGGGGACATTTCCCTGTGTAGGGTGCTGTCCTTCAGATGGGACGTTAAACGGGTGTCCTCTCCATTGTCACTGAAGATCCCATGGCACTTATCGTAAGAGTAGGGATGTTAACCCCGGTGTCCTGGCTAAATTCCCAATCTGGCCCTCATACCATCATGGCTACCTAATCATCCCCAGCTTCCAATTGGCTCATTTTCCCCCTCTCCTCTCCCCTGTAACTCTTCCCCAGGTCGTTGCTGTAAAAGAGAATCTCTTCTCAGTCAACTTACCTGGTACACCTTTAACATAATATCCTGGTAAAATAGGGATAGTAAAACAGTAGTGTACACATTTTTTGTTGTTGACAAAAACGGATTGCTCAGTGAGCTGCATGTTGTGTGAATTACGAGACTACATTATTCTGACTGACTACTACATTGCTCATTTTGTAGGCTGTTCGGGAACGGGAGAAAGATCAGATGTCCCAAGGATATAAAGAATTTCTCCTGCCAAGTCCAAACGGGCCCTTAAAGCTGAACAGTTCGTTTGCGTTCAAGAATCCCCACTCCACTTCCATCAATCCAGAGGTGCAGTTTTATCAGACTGAGGACATGAATCTGTCATATTGTATATGAATAACTGTAATATCATTCTATTTCACTATTTCTCTCTGTCTGTTGTCTCAATCGTTGCACCATATGGCCTCCTACAGAAGATTCAGCTGTTACCTGCAGACACCACACCAAGCTGTTGTCAGATGATTATGGGAAACACAGGGGTTGACATTGAGATGGAGTTAATCGGGGATGATGAGAGGACAGTATGGAAATCAGTGGTATCAAAAGGTAAGAAATACTATACATGAACAGTATGTCAATCATAAATGTCCTTTTCTAACAGATGCTATTAAAATGTTTTATGATATTTTCTCTTGTTTGTTTTTCAGATGTGTACAGCAACGACTCTCATCCAATATGTAAGTTTGTTTGTTGAGGTTTATAAAACGGGTTACAGAGCTAACATCTCTTCAAAGTGTGATGAAGGACACTGATGAAGGTCTTCATGAGTCATATTCAGTGGGGTGATGAAGGTCTTCATGAGTCACCATGTTCAGTCGGGTGATGAAGGTCTTCATGAGTCATGTTCAGTGGGGTGATGAAGGTCTTCATGAGTCGTGTTCAGTGGGGTGATGAAGGTCTTCGTGAGTCATATTCAGTGGGGTGATGAAGGTCTTCATGAGTTATGTTCAGTGGGGTGATGAAGGTCTTCATGAGTCATGTTCAGTGGGGTGATGAAGGTCTTCATGAGTCGTGTTCAGTGGGGTGATGAAGGTCTTCATGAGTCATGTTCAGTGGAGTGTAATGATACAGAACATTCAGACAGAAATACAGAGCCTTTCAAATGTATCTGCATCACATGTTATTGTGTTACAAGGTGGGATTAAAAGGGATTTCATTGTCATTTCTAGTCAACAATCTACACAAAATACTCTAATGTCAAATAATATATATATTTAGATTGATAGAAATTAAATACCTAAAATAGTTGTTCCATAAGTATTCAGCCCCCCGAGTCAATACTTAGAAACACCTTTGGCAGTGATTACAGCTGGGAGTCTTCTTGGGTAAGTCTCTAAGAGTCATCACAGCTGGGAGTCTTCTTGGGTAAGTCTCTAAGAGTCATTACAGCTGGTAGTCTTCTTGGGTAAGTCTCTAAGAGTCTTTACAGCTGGGAGTCTTCTTGGGTAAGTCTCTAAGAGTCTTTACAGCTGGGAGTCTTCTTGGGTAAGTCTCTAAGAGCTTTACACACCTGGATTGTACAATATTAGCCCACTATTATTTTCATAATTCTTCAAGCTCTGTCAAGATGTTGGAGATCATGACTAGACAGCCATTTAAGTCTTGCCATAGATTTACAAGCAGATTTAAGTCAGAACTGTAACTTGGCCACTCAGGAACATTCAATGTCTTCTTGGTGAGCAACTCCAGTGTAGATTTGGCCTTGTGTTGTAGGTTATTGTCCTGCTGAAAGGTGAATTCCTCTCCCAGTGTCTGGTGTAAAGCAGACTGAAGCAGGTTTTCCTCTAGGATTTTGTCTGTTCTTAGTTCCATTCCATTTATTTTCATCCTGAAAAACTCTCCAGTATTTGCTGATGACAATCATACCCATACCATGATGCAGCCACCACCATGCTTGAAAATAAGGAGGCAGTTACTCAGTGATGTGTTGGATTTGCCCCGAACATGAGGCTTTGCATTTAGGCCAGAAAACGTCTTCCTTTGTAGAGTTTTCTTTACAGTATTACTTTATTACCTTGTTGCATATAAGATGCATGTTTTGGAATATTTGTATTCTTCTTTTCACTCTGTCGTTTAAGTCGTTATTATGGAGTCACTACAATGTTGTTGATCCATCCTCAGTTTTCTCCCATCACAGATATTGAACTCAGTAAATGTTTTAAATTCACCAATGTCCTGATGGTAACATCACTGAGCCGTTTCATTCCTGTCCTGCAGCTCAGTTCAGAAGGACGACTGTATCTTCGATGTGTCTGGGTGGTTTAATAAGTAATCCACAGCATAACTATTAACTTGACCATGCTTAAAGAGATATTAAATGTCATATTTTATTATTGTTACCCATCTACCAACCACTGCCCTTCTTTATGAGGCTTTCAAAAACATCCCTGGTCTTTGTGTAAAGTTGAATCTGTGCTTGAAATGCGTTACTTGACTGAGGGACCTTCCAGATGTAGTATATATGGAGGACAGGTCCACTTTGACATTACAGAGTATTTTCAGAAGATTGTTGACAAAACATTACAATTAAATCTATTTTAATCCCAGCATGTAACACAATAGAGAAATCCAAGGGGTATGAACACTTTTGCAAGGCTCTGTATGTTATGTAGAATAGACAATCGTGTCAGCCAGGGTAGGCGTCAATTCCAAATAAACCAGTCAATTCAGGAAGTAAACTGAAATTCCAATTCAATAACCGGAAAAGGGCATCTACTTTCAATGACTTCACAATGAACAGAATAGTAATTTTATTTATTTTTATTGACTGACTTGAATATGAATTGACTACAACCCTGGAGTCAGCTCTATACAAGACATGACTATAAGAGGAATGATAACTGGAGAGACTGTTAGATGTAGAAACAGCTGCTGTTCACCCTAAAGCCATATTCATTTAATTCACCCCCTTCAGCATTAATACTCCTTGGGATTCCCGCTGAGGAGTTTCTGAAGAAACACAGGCCTGAACTCATTCAGCGAGCCAAAAACCCAAAGCCAATAGCAGATGTTCTGCGGTCAAAGGGCATGATTGGTGATGAAGAGTACTCCAGAATAACAGCTGAAACAACTGAACAGGAGCGAATGAGAGAACTACTGAATGCAGTCCTCCCTAAAGGACCAGAAGTGATGGGAGCTTGTCTCAAAGCTCTCAGTGAACATGAACACCATCTTGTAAAGTACTTGAGTGAATCTAGGTAAGACTGTTTTCTTTTCTCCCTCCCTTGAATATGTGGAATGAGTACATTTAGGTCAAATAAAAACATAGCTACCCAGATCAAAGAGAACGTATTTTTCAGAATGGAAGCATGTTTTTGTGTTGCTGTCTGTATTAAATGTCTCTTGTTATAGTTCTATCATAGGACCATCATCACATCATTATCTCAGGTGTATCATAGGACCATCATCACATCATTATCTCAGGTGTATCTCACTCCTCCTTCTTCTCCATACTTTCTGATCTCTCTCTTCCCTTCTCCTCCATCCTCTGTCTTGTAGCACCTAATCTGAAGATGCTGAGGCCTGTCTCCTAGTCTGTGGACAAAGACACTTCACCTAATCTGAAGATGCTGAGGCCTGTCTCCTAGTCTGTGGACAAAGACACTTCTTCACCTAATCTGAAGATGCTGAGGCCTGTCTCCTAGTCTGTGGACAAAGACACTTCTTCACCTAATCTGAAGATGCTGAGGCCTGTCTCTTAGTCTGTGGACAAAGACACTTACATGATTGTAAGGGAAGACCCCCCTGAAATGGACAAAAATGAATGGGAACATATTGGCACTGTACGAAACATATACACGGTGTCCAATACCACTCAAATGTTCGGCATTTCATTCAAAGTTTATGGCAAATGTCATATGGCAGATGGCAAGTGTCATACAGCAAAAATCCAAAAGATGGCGAGCGCGCTCCACCGTAGGTTTTCATATTGCAAATGCACATCAAGTTAAGACCCAATAGTCAAATTTAAAAAATTTGAAAAAAAAAATCTAAGACGTATCACCCCCCTAAAAAACTGCTTTCTGGACAGTTTTTCAAATATTTTTAGATTTTTTTTGTCGATTATACATGTATATGATCTGTATAAACATACTTTTGTCATATTTTATTGTCATAATAAAATATAATCATAATAAATAAAACAATTTTTACTTGTCCATAAGGCATATGTTTTGTCCATTCGCAATATGATTTCATAGGTGGTCAAAAGTCAGTCAAAAGTCAGTGAACCATTGCCAAATGCAATAAGAAGTGTCCAAATGCAATATGAAAGTATTGAAAGTGCCCAATCAGGATGTTATGTCCATTTGCCTGTATGATCATAGGAAGTCGGTTTCCAAACCCAAAAGTCAGTGAACCATGTCCAAATGGCATTTATACTGCCCAAATTATATATAGCACTATGTTAAGCCATGAATCAACCTAGATGGTCTATTTGTCATGTATGATGAGGGAGAAGTGGGACTCTGTTGTTTTTTAATGATTTCTTGAAAAACGTCCAAAATGACCACCCCTATTGGATGGGCATGAGTGGGGGGGTGCTCCCTACCCAACTGTGGATCCCTTGCACCCCCTAAAGGCATTAAAAACCATTAAAAAAATGTGCTCTTGGTAACCCGTTCCAATCACCAGGCGCACGGCTGTCCATTTGCAATATGTTTCAATGGGCATTTACCATCACGAATTTGACATAATCAAAAATACTGCAGGAATGCGAAATTGACTGGCCCGATGAACTCGGGATGGTCGGGCAGTGATTCTGGTTCCTCTCCATCGCTCGTTGGTGTTGATTTCATAATGTCAATTTGGTGATGGTATATCAGTTTTTAAACATATTGCAAATGGACACAAGTCAGCCAGAAAGTCACCGTCCATCAGTCCAATAGTCAATAAGATTTTTTGCAACGTAAGCTTAACTTTCTGAACATTCGAGACGTGTAGTCCACTTGTCATTCCAATCTCCTTTGCATTAGCGTAGCCTCTTCTGTAGCCTGTCAACTATGTGTCTGTCTATCCCTGTTCTCTCCTCTCTGCACAGACCATACAAACGCTTCACACCGCGTGGCCGCTGCTACTCTAACCTGGTGGTCCCAGCGCGCACGACCCACGTGGAGTTCCAGGTCTCAGGCAGCCTCTGGAACTGCCGATCTGCGGCCAACAAGGCAGAGTTCATCTCAGCCTATGCTTCCCTCCAGTCCCTCGACTTCTTGGCACTGACGGAAACATGGATTACCACTGATAACACTGCTACTCCTACTGCTCTCTCCTCGTCTGCCCACGTGTTCTCGCACACCCCGAGAGCTTCTGGTCAGCGGGGTGGTGGCACTGGGATCCTCATCTCTCCCAAGTGGACATTCTCTCTTTCTCCCCTGACCCATCTGTCTATCGCCTCCTTTGAATTCCATGCTGTCACAGTTACCAGCCCTTTCAAGCTTAACATCCTTATCATTTATCGCCCTCCAGGTTCCCTTGGAGAGTTCATCAATGAGCTTGACGCCCTGATAAGTTCCTTTCCTGAGGATGGCTCACCTCTCACAGTTCTGGGTGACTTTAACCTCCCCACGTCTACCTTTGACTCATTCCTCTCTGCCTCCTTCTTTCCACTCCTCTCCTCTTTTGACCTCACCCTCTCACCTTCCCCCCCTACTCACAAGGCAGGCAATACGCTTGACCTCATCTTTACTAGATGCTGTTCTTCCACTAATCTCATTGCAACTCCCCTCCAAGTCTCCGACCACTACCTTGTATCCTTTTCCCTCTCGCTCTCATCCAACACTTCCCACACTGCCCCTACTCGGATGGTATCGCGCCGTCCCAACCTTCGCTCTCTCTCCCCCGCTACTCTCTCCTCTTCCATCCTATCATCTCTTCCCTCTGCTCAAACCTTCTCCAACCTATCTCCTGATTCTGCCTCCTCAACCCTCCTCTCCTCCCTTTCTGCATCCTTTGACTCTCTATGTCCCCTATCCTCCAGGCCGGCTCGGTCCTCCCCTCCTGCTCCGTGGCTCGACGACTCATTGCGAGCTCACAGAACAGGGCTCCGGGCAGCCGAGTGGAAATGGAGGAAAACTCGCCTCCCTGCGGACCTGGCATCCTTTCACTCCCTCCTCTCTACATTCTCCTCTTCTGTCTCTGCTGCTAAAGCCAATTTCTACCACTCTAAATTCCAAGCATCTGCCTCTAACCCTAGGAAGCTCTTTGCCACCTTCTCCTCCCTCCTGAATCCTCCTCCCCCTCCTCCCCCCTCCTCCCTCTCTGCTGATGACTTCGTCAACCATTTTGAAAAGAAGGTCGACGACATCCGATCCTCGTTTGCTAAGTCAAACGACACCGCTGGTTCTGCTCACACTGCCCTACCCTGTGCTTTGACCTCTTTCTCCCCTCTCTCTCCAGATGAAATCTCGCGTCTTGTGACGGCCGGCCGCCCAACAACCTGCCCGCTTGACCCTATCCCCTCCTCTCTTCTCCAGACCATTTCCGGAGACCTTCTCCCTTACCTCACCTCGCTCATCAACTCATCCTTGACCGCTGGCTACGTCCCTTCCGTCTTCAAGAGAGCGAGAGTTGCACCCCTTCTGAAAAAACCTACACTCGATCCCTCCGATGTCAACAACTACAGACCAGTATCCCTTCTTTCTTTTCTCTCCAAAACTCTTGAACGTGCCGTCCTTGGCCAGCTCTCCTGCTATCTCTCTCAGAATGACCTTCTTGATCCAAATCAGTCAGGTTTCAAGACTAGTCATTCAACTGAGACTGCTCTTCTCTGTGTCACGGAGGCGCTCCGCACTGCTAAAGCTAACTCTCTCTCCTCTGCTCTCATCCTTCTAGACCTATCGGCTGCCTTTGATACTGTGAACCATCAGATCCTCCTCTCCACCCTCTCCGAGCTGGGCATCTCCGGCGCGGCCCACGCTTGGATTGCGTCCTACCTGACAGGTCGCTCCTACCAGGTGGCGTGGCGAGAATCTGTCTCCGCACCACGTGCTCTCACCACTGGTGTCCCCCAGGGCTCTGTTCTAGGCCCTCTCCTATTCTCGCTATACACCAAGTCACTTGGCTCTGTCATATCCTCACATGGTCTCTCCTATCATTGCTATGCAGACGACACACAATTAATCTTCTCCTTTCCCCCCTCTGATAACCAGGTGGTGAATCGCATCTCTGCATGTCTGGCAGACATATCAGTGTGGATGACGGATCACCACCTCAAGCTGAACCTCGGCAAGACGGAGCTGCTCTTCCTCCCGGGGAAGGACTGCCCGTTCCATGATCTCGCCATCACGGTTGACAACTCCATTGTGTCCTCCTCCCAGAGTGCTAAGAACCTTGGCGTGATCCTGGACAACACCCTGTCGTTCTCAACTAACATCAAGGCGGTGACCCGTTCCTGTAGGTTCATGCTCTACAACATTCGCAGAGTACGACCCTGCCTCACGCAGGAAGCGGCGCAGGTCCTAATCCAGGCACTTGTCATCTCCCGTCTGGATTACTGCAACTCGCTGTTGGCTGGGCTCCCTGCCTGTGCCATTAAACCCCTACAACTCATCCAGAACGCCGCAGCCCGTCTGGTGTTCAACTTTCCCAAGTTCTCTCACGTCACCCCGCTCCTCCGCTCTCTCCACTGGCTTCCAGTTGAAGCTCGCATCCGCTACAAGACCATGGTGCTTGCCTACGGAGCTGTGAGGGGAACGGCACCTCCGTACCTTCAGGCTCTGATCAGGCCCTACACCCAAACAAGGGCACTGCGTTCATCCACCTCTGGCCTGCTCGCCTCCCTACCTCTGAGGAAGTACAGTTCCCGCTCAGCCCAGTCAAAACTGTTCGCTGCTCTGGCACCCCAATGGTGGAACAAACTCCCTCACGACGCCAGGTCAGCGGAGTCAATCACCACCTTCCGGAGACACCTGAAACCCCACCTCTTTAAGGAATACCTAGGATAGGATAAAGTAATCCTTCTAACCCCCCCCCCCTTAAAAGAGTTAGATGCACTATTGTAAAGTGGTTGTTCCACTGGATATCATAAGGTGAATGCACCAATTTGTAAGTCGCTCTGGATAAGAGCGTCTGCTAAATGACTTAACTTCTTGCGACTACAGGGGGTGCTGTTCCGAATTAGCATTTTGTCGTCTCCAAATTAAACTGCCTAGTACTCAATTCTTGCTCGTACAATATGCATATTATTAATTCTATTGGAAAGAAAACACTTTCTAGTTTCATACAAAGTTGGAATGATGTCTGTGGGTGACCCAGAACTCTTTCTACAGCGAAATCCATGACAGACAGTGAAAGGTCTGAGAGCGAAGCTCTGGTTTCAGATCAGTTTTTAAGGTCTCTGTCTATCCTATGGAACGACACGAACTGCACCCGCCTTCCCCTGGATGTCAGTAACCAATGAGAAGTGGAATGGGCCTTCTCCGTAGCTCTCAGAGGTTATAAAAGACCAAGGAGTGAGAGTAGCCCCCCTTTCGACGCTCGCCCTTACGCAGGAAGGGACCTCCGGACGCCATTTTCACAGGCTCGGTTATCAACTTGAAATGTATCCGTCTGTAATTTAATTCGATATAGGACTTAGAAACATCATAAGGTAGTTAATTTAAACCGTTTTATAGGAAATTATATCCGTTTAGTGCGATTTTGAGGAATTTCTTTGTTGTGCACTCTGAAACTTTGGACACGTTTTTGGGTCCCGTTCGATCGTTAGTGGATATTTCGAAGGACAGAGGACATCTATCGACCAAAAGACGTTTATAACATAGAAAGGATACATTGCCCAAGAATATGATGGAAGAACAGCTCATAGTAAGCAATATTTAATATGATAAATTGTTGTTCTGTCGAAATATTTTAAACGCATATTTCGCCATTTTGTTTGGTGTAGCTTCACTTGGCGAACCCTGTATTGAAAAGTAAGGATAATTTTACAAATGTAAATCAGCGGTTGCATTAAGAACTAATTTGTCTTTCGATTCCTGTCAACCCTGTATTTTTTAGTCAAGTATATGATTAGCTTTCAATTAAACTAGATCACTCTGATAGATGACGTCAGACATATTGAGGCTTGATTTCCTAGTATTTTTATTGTGTAACCACGGTTTTGTATGGCTAAATATGCACCTTTTCGAACAAACTGTATATGTATGTTGTAAAATGATGTTACAGGAGTGTCATCGGAAGAATTCTGAGAAGGTTAGTGAAAAAATTAATATCTTTTGGCGATGTTGACGTTATAGCGCTCTTTGGCTGGAATCGATGCTCTGGTAACGTTTGCACATGTAGTATGCTAACTTATCGATTTATTGTGTTTTCGCTGAAAAACGCTTAGAAAATCTGAAATATGGTCTGAAATCACAAGAACTGGGTCTTTCCATTGCTATGCTTTGTCTATTTTTATGAAATGTTTTATGATGAGTAAATTGGTCATACACGTTGCTCTATCTAGTAATTCTAGTCGATTTGTGATGGTCGGTGCAATTGTAAACTGTGATTTCTACCTGAAATATGCACTTTTTTCTAACAAAAACTATCCTATACCATGAATATGTTATCAGACTGTCATCTGATGGTTTTTTTTATAGGTTATTGGCTATCAATATCTTAGTTGAGCCGAATTGGTGATAGCACCTGAAGGAGTAAGAAACTGATGGAGTTAGAATAGTGGTGTATTTTGCTAACGTGTTTAGCTAATAGATTTACATATTTTGTCTTCCCTGTAAAACATTTTAAAAATCTGAAATGGTGGCTTTATTCACAAGATCTGTATCTTTCATCTGGTGTCTTGGACTTGTGATTTAATGATATTTAGATGCTACTATCTACTTGTGAAGCTATGCTAGCTATGCTAATCAGTGTGTGGGGGGTGGGGGGTGATCCCGGATACGGGGTTGAGGTTCGGTAAAGGTTAAATGTAAATGTAAATGTAATTAGATATCATTCTGAAACCAAACTGATACAAACTGACACCACATCCACTTTTTCCAACTCGTTTAGAAGCTAACTATCACATATTTTAGATCAGTCCCAAAATTCACAGCTCCTTCTGTTTAAAGCATAATAAAAACATAAAACACGTAGTTACGTTCTAGCTGCGGGTCCAGTTCTGACATTATGTGTAGGCCTAGCTGAGGTGACCCCGAAACCCAAGTTTCGGCTCAAAAGGTCATTTGGATTCCGAGCAACGACCTTAATTGGTGCTGAAATTCCACTTTTTCCGGGAGTTGCTACGGGGTCCTTGAATTAGCTATCGGACAGAAACGTTGGTGTCTGTCTCTATGGGCCGAGGTGGTTTCAATGCACCTAGTCTTGCGACTCTGGGACTTTTCTAAATATCATCATTTTCATAATGGTCAAAATGAATTGAAGTTATTGCAAATGTACGAGGCTGTTTCTCGGTCTGAGAACCTTCTAGAGCCACATAACTCACTGTGCACTATCATCTTGAGCTCTAGAAGAGGTTTCTAAAGTTCCAGAGCTCTAGGACTGACGGTTCTTTGATAGTTTGAATGAAGGTAACTATTGCAGGCTCTGTGTGTCTCTAAGCCCCACACTGTGTCACTCCGTCCTAGCTGTGTGTGTGTGTGTGAGCTTTTCTTGGAAAACTGATTGGAGAAATTATTGATTTACAGTTCATGAGGGTTACCTAGTCACACATATGAAGTTTTTAAATTATATATCGAAAAAGCCCCTATGACCCCAATTTAAGGCACTTCCGGTTGACACAGGAAGCTGAAAGTGAACACATATCCTCCTTGGGGTAGGTTCTTACAGAATGTTGAGTTGTAAGTCTTTACGTTAAGAACTGACTTATTTACAGAGGGTTGAATGATTGAGTATTATTTCAGAAAATCACAGAAATCACGTAGAGTTCCGAAACCCACCTTAACGGATTCGTTTGGACACGCCGCAACTGGATCTGTAACTTTTTTGGGGAAAAAAACACATTTCTTTGAGCATCACCAATTGTACGATTTCTCTTAAATTACGATAGATAAATGTCTGGTTCTTTTTTTCCTGACACCGTAGGTTCATGTACTTTGACGTGAAGTGGTCAAAATAGCGCTCTATTTGGGCTAACTGCCCATTATGCCAAACCTATGCTCACCAAGTTTCGTCTTCAAAGTCTTTTCCGTTTAGGAGAAATGGCCATGTCGTGATTGGTGATGTTTTGTACATTTGCAATATGATTACATTCGCCACCTGGTGGTATTTACCGGGACAGCGGAAAAATTACCAAAATTAGAAAATTTTATAAAACGGAAACCGAATGTCCAAGAGACTTCGTTCGATGACTTCCCGGGAAGATCTGGCACCGGTGCAGGGCCCGCCGGCGTTGGCGAAGTTTAGAAACATTCGCGGACTTCTAGTAAAGGATTTGCAATATGGAGTTTCTCATCAATCATACAGAAAATGCCAAAAAGTGCCCTTCATGTATATAAGGGAAAATATGTTTGGTATTCTTTTAACAAATTCTGTGTTTTATTCATGTGCTGTTCTATAAACTAATGTGTGTTCATCAAGTTTCCGACTGTACAAATCCTCACTATCAGTAGCTGTAATTTGGTAGCAAGCCCAGATGATGTTTTGAGAACGAGATATCTCAGTTTCAAGGTCTCAGCTTAGAGAGAAGAAGACTGGTGAGGTGTTGGTCTGTCAAATGCTATGAACCAGTATTGGTCGGTCACATGAATGGAACAAAACGGTAATGATTCATTAATTATGTTAAATCATGCAAATATTACTTGTCTGTGTATAGCCGTATATAAGACAACTGCTGGGTCTGGCCAGGGAGATCTCCTGATTGACATGTGTACTATGGTACATTGAGTTGGGTCTGACCAGGGAGAGATCCTGATTGGTTGGAACCTCTCCAGCTCGATGACAATAAACACGGATTTATTTAAGATTGACTTCGAGTGTCTCTGTGTGGAAGAATTTCCACGACATGATTTTGAAAACTCAATTAAGGGAATGAACTGGAATGATCTCTTGTTTATACAGATGGGGAAGCTGATAGTCAGGCTAGTCAAAGATACACACCACCACGTTGACATGTTGACCAAAGACCTTCCTTAGATTCTTTAGGGGATTACAACTCACCCTGTCTGAAGGAAGTGAGGAAATGGACTCACTAAAGGGGATAGCTGAGAGGGCAGAGAAGGCACGTGACCTCACCGACATGGTGTTGAGAAAAGGAACTGAGTCAAGTTCCAGGATGATCAACCTTCTTGGTGAGCTGGACCAATGTCTTACGAAAGGTCCAACCACACAGCCTCTCTCCTTCTGCAGCCTCCTGGAAGTGTGGATCTTCTAGCAGGAGGGTCAGTTAGTCCTCCACTAGGTACCTAGCTGGACCCCTATCTAGCAGGAGGGTCAGTTAGTCCTACACTAGGTACCTAGCTGGACCCCTATCTAGCAGGAGGGTCAGTCAGTCCTACACTAGGTACCTAGCTGGACCCCTATCTAGCAGGAGGGTCAGTCAGTCCTACACACATTCAACATAAATGTATTTTATGAATATATTGTACAGTGTTGGCCTGTTAGAGGTTCATGAGAGAGACTGAATATCAACACAACCACCTCAGTCTATCAGCAGTTTTCTCATTGAGAGCCTCACGTCTGGAACACATTGAGCATGGACATACATAAGGAGACATTTTTTTAAATGTTTGTTTAATTAAAATGTTTATCTACCTGCCCAGGGACTACATTTGAAAACTAGCTAGCTGGCTAAATCTGGCACATTTACAGAAATGTTGATTGGTGTGCAGTATCCCTGTCAAATACATGCAATACATTCTGTGTGTGTCTTTGTTTAACCTCTAATTCCTCCCAAACTGGGATCCGGGAGCACCCCCATCAGTAAAAAAGCTGACTAGCATAGCCTAGCATAGCGTCACAAGTAAATACTAGCATCTAAATATCATTCAATCACAAGTCCAAGACACCAGATGAAAGATACACATCTTGTCAATCCAGCCATCATTTCTGATTTTTAAAATGTTTTACAGGGAAGACACAATATGTAAATCTATTAGCTAACCACGTTAGCAAAAGACACCACTTTTTTTACTCCACCAGTTTTTTACTCCATCAGTAGCTATCACAAATTCGACCAAATAAAGATATAAATAGCCACTAACCAAGAAACAACTTCATCAGATGACAGTCTGATAACATATTTATTGTAAAGCATATGTTTTGTTAGAAAAATTTGCATATTTCAGGTATAAATCATAGTTTACCATTGCAGCCACCATCACAACTCTCACCAAAGCGACTAGAATAACTACAGAGAGCAACGTGTATTACCTAATTACTCATCATAAAACATTTCTTAAAAATACACAGCGTACAGCAATTGAAAGACACAGATCTTGTGAATCCAGACAATATTTCAGATTTTCTAAGTGTTTTACAGCAAAAACACAATATAGCGTTATATTAGCTTACCACAATAGCAAACATCACAACAGCATTGATTTGAGCCAAACATAGCGATAACGTATAAACCACCAAAATATATAAATTTTTTCACTAACCTTCTCAGAATTCTTCAGATGACAGTCCTATAACATCATATTACACAATGCATATAGAGTTTGTTCGAAAATGTGCATATTTAGCGGCACAAATCGTGGTTATACAATGTGATTAGTGGCCAAAACGTCAAGCAATCTGCCCGGCGCCATCTTGGAGAGGCACCTATTCTAATCGAAAACTATTCATAAACTTGACTAAAAAAATACAGGTTGGACAGCAATTGAAAGACAAATTAGTTCTTAATGCAATCGCTGGGTTACATTTTTAAAATTAACGTTACTTCAAGCATACAGCATGCGCTAAAGCGAGACGCACCGAAATTCATGGCGGAATTATTATTTGACATTTGTCAACATAAGTACGAATTAACAGCATAAAGACTGCTTACTATTAGCTGAGCTTCCATCAGAATCTTGGGCAAGGTGTCCTTTCTCCAGAACAATCATCTTTGGGTTGAAAGATGTCCTCTTCTCCTGTCGAAATAGCAGCTAACGATAGCCACCCACTGGAGAGGTGTCCAACTCGTGAAAGCGCATGACAAAGATATCCCAGAAAATCGCAATAAACTGCTATAAACTGCTATAAGTCGGTTTAAATTAACTACCTTATGATGTCTTTAAAACCTATAACGAATAAAAACATGACCGGAGATATAGAACTACTAAAACGAAAGTGTTTGCAGGACGCCATTGTGATGTCTTCTTGCGCCAGGCGCACCGTTGAAAAGGAAGGTACTTCCGTTCCACGGTCTTATATAGGGTTCCAGATTGCGCAATCCACTCCATTCAAATTCTCCCCGCTTACTGACATCTAGAGGAAGACGTATGCAGTGCATGTAGCCCGATGGCTTACATGGGGAATTATAAACTGACCTCAGAACAGGGACCTCGATTTCTGAAATCTCACTCCCTGACAGGAAATGTGCTGCAGAATGAGTTCTGTTTCACTCAGAGAAATAATTCAAACGGTTTTAGAAACTAGAGAGTGTTTTCTATCCAATAGTAATAATAATATGCATATTGTACGAGCAAGAATTGAGTACGAGGCAGTTTAATTTGGGAACTCATTTTTACAAAGTCGAAATGGCGCCCCCATAGGCTCAAGAGGATAAACTGTGTATGTGAGTTGGTCTCTGATTACTGTGATTAGTTCAATGTAACGTCATCTACTATACATTCTAATCAGTCTGTTTGGGGTTTGCAGAATCATTGTATATCATTGGTTACCCCATCCTATCATGTTACCACACAGATGTGACTGTCTATCTCAGTGGTTCCCATCCTATCATGTTACCTCACAGATGTGACTGTCTATCTCAGCAGTTCCCATCCTATCATGTTACCACACAGATGTGACTGACTAGCTCAGCGGTTCCCATCCTATCATGTTACCTCACAGATGTGACTGTCTAGCTCAGCGGTTCCCATCCTATCATGTTACCTCACAGATGTGACTGTCTATCTCAGCAGTTCCCATCCTATCATGTTACCACACAGATGTGACTGTCTAGCTCAGTGGTTCCCATCCTATCATGTTACCTCACAAATGTGACTTATTAGCTCAGCAGTTCCCATCCTATCATGTTACCAAACAGATGTGACTGACTATCTCAGCAGTTCCCATCCTATCATGTTACCTCACAGATGTGACTGTCTATCTCAGTGGTTCCCATCCTATCATGTTACCAAACAGATGTGACTGACTATCTCAGCAGTTCCCATCCTATCATGTTAACACACAGATGTGACTGTCTATCTCAGCAGTTCCCAACCTTTCCCATTCTGGAGACCATCAAATCACCATCAAAAGCTCTTGAGGACCACCATTCACCATTCACAGAGTCGCTGATATTTTTCCACATCAAATATATTGATGGTTAAATTCTGTCAATACATGTGAATGTAACAAGGCCTGTAAAAGTCTATCATTATCATAAACTATTTGCATTGTGAAAAGGAATGTAAAATTGATTATAAAACCATTAATACTCCTAACTGTTATTATTATTGAATAATAAAATACTACAATCTCTAAATAATTGTGGACCAGCTGCACCACCCCCACGGACCACAGGTTGTGAACCACTGGTCTAGAGTCCTTCTGCCAAACCTGGTTGTTGTGTCACACCGCCCTCTCCTGGTAACACTGCAAAACATCACCTTAAATAAATCAAATCATTAAATACATTTTTTAATTGCACTTTTACTAGTTAGAATCTTAATTTATAGGCTGAATACTGGTATTAAGTGTATGAAGACTTTACATGACATAAATATCAACAAATAAACCTATATGTGTTGAATCCGCCCACTGTGTTGAAACAGGAAGTCCATTTATAAGGAAGTAGAGGAAAGGGTCTCTTATTATAGCTCAATGGTGCCGCTGCTTCGCTTCACCTCCGTTCTGCCAATAAAAATAACCAAGACCTAGAAACAATAAGGTCGTGACCTCGGTGATTTTCCTTCAAAATAAAGGTGATGATGATGAAAAATAATACAAATGGTCGAAATTTGTAACATTTTATGAGGAAATGTTAGCAGACTTAGAATGTTGTTTAACAATATGAAAAAAGCAATAAAGTCAATATTCTTTATAGCACAAATAATAATATAGCATTGATATTTGTTAACAACATTAAAGCAATTATTACCAGAAAGTTGCCATGGTAACAGCAGTAATACAAATAACCAACAAAATGATCCAACATAAATCCAAGATGGCGTAGCAGTCAGACGTCTTTGTCCTGTCGTGTCCCTTGTATATATCTTTTTATATCTTTTTCTTCACATTCTTTTAAAAATATTTTCTTAAACCTCAACTTCTAAATACTCTCCTGCAACCCGCCTCACCCAATGTGGCGTGGATCAGTTTTTTTTTCTAAAGTATTTCTACTTCGGATCTGGAATCCCTCAACTGAAGCTAGCCAGCTATCAGTCAGCAAACCACTGCTAGCGGTCATCAGCTAACCTTTAGCTCGGAAAGCTCTCGCCAGTTCGTACAACGTGACTCAAACCAGAGCATAAAGTACCTATTTTTCTCTCCATATCCCCGGATTCCTACCGCAAACTCGGAACATTTTCATCTGGATCCTCGAAACTAGCTAACCGCAATACTGGTTCATAGCATTTGACAGACCAACACCTCACCAGTCTTCTTCTCTCTAAGATGAGACCTTGAAACTGAGATATCTCGTTCTCAAAACATCATCTGGGCTTGCTGCCAAATTACAGCTACTGATAGTGAGGATTTGTACAGTCAGCCACTTGATGAACACACATTGGTTTATAGAACAGCACATTGTATTTTATTAGACATTTGTTAAAAGAAAAGCAAACATAATTTCCCTAACAATAATTTAAGTGTCTTTGTCCACAGACTAGGAGACAGGCCTCAGCATCTTCAGATTAGGTGGAGAAGTGTCTTTGTCCACAGACTAGGAGACAGGCCTCAGCATCTTCAGATTAGGTGGAGAAGTGTCTTTGTCCACAGACTAGGAGACAGGCCTCAGCATCTTCAGATTAGGTGGAGAAGTGTCTTTGTCCACAGACTAGGAGACAGGCCTCAGCATCTTCAGATTAGGTGCTACAAGACAGAGGATGGAGGAGAAGGGAAGAGAGAGATCAGAAAGTATGGAGAAGAAGGAGGAGTGAGATACACCTCAGATAATGATGTGATGATGGCCCAATGATACACCTGAGATAATGATGTGATGATGGTCCTATGATACACCTGAGATAAGGATGTGATGATGGTCCTATGATACACCTGAGATAATGATGTGATGATGGTCCTATGATACACCTGAGATAATGATGTGATGATGGTCCTATGATACACCTGAGATAATGATGTGATGATGGTCCTATGATAGAACTATAATAAGATACATTTATTACAGGCAGCAACACAAAAAACATGCTTCCATTCTGAAAAAGACTTTCTCTTTGATCTGGGTAGTTATGTTTTTATTTGACGTATATTTAATCATTCCACATATTCAAGGGAGGGAGAAAAGAAAAGGGTCTTACCTAGATTCACTCAAGTGCTTAACAAGATGGTGTTCATGTTCACTGAGAGCTTTGAGACAAGCTCCCATCACTTCTGGTCCTTTAGGGAGGACTGCATTCAGTAGTTCTCTCATTCGCTCCTGTTCAGTTGTTTCAGCTGTTATTCTGGAGTACTCTTCATCACCAATCATGCCCTTTGACGACAGAACATCTGCTATCGGCATTGGGTTTTTGACTCCCTGAATGAGTACAGCCCTGTGTTTCTTCAGAAACTCCTCAGCAGGAATCCCAGAGAGTGTTAATGCTGAAGGGGGGTGAATTAAATGACAGAGTGAAAATAAAACAAATATACAGAATAAATATTCCAAATATTCCAAAACATGCATCTTATATGCAACAAGGTAATAAAGTAATATTGTAAAAAACACAAAGTCTTATGTTTGGGGCAAATCCAACACAACACATCACTGAGTAACTGCCTCCTTATTTTCAAGCATGGTGGTGGCTGCATCATGGTATGGGTATGCTTGTCATCAGCAAATACCGTAGAGTTTTCAGGATGAAAATAAAGGGAATGGAACTAAGAACAGACAAAATCCTAGAGGAAAACCTGCTTCAGTCTGCTTTACACCAGACACTGGGAGAGTAATTCACCTTTCAGCAGAACAATAACCTACAACACAAGGCCAAATCTACACTGGAGTTGCTTACCAAGAAGGAATGTTCCTGAGTGGCCAAGTTACAGTTCTTACTTAAATCCGCTTGTAAATCTATGGTAAGACTTTAAAAGGGCTGTCTAGCCATGATCCCCAACATCTTGACAGAGCTTGAAGATATATGAAAATAATAATGGGCTAATATTGTACAATCCAGGTGTGTAAAGCTCTTAGAGACTTACCCAAGAAGACTACCAGCTGTAAAGCTCTTAGAGACTTACCCAAGAAGACTCCCAGCTGTAATGACTCTTAGAGACTTACCCAGGAAGACTCCCAGCTGTAATGACTCTTAGAGACTTACCCAGGAAGACTCCCTGCTGTAATGACTCTTAGAGACTTACCCAAGAAGACTACCAGCTGTAATGACTCTTAGAGACTTACCCAAGAAGACTCCCAGCTGTAAAGCTCTTAGAGACTTACCCAAGAAGACTCCCAGCTGTAATGACTCTTAGAGACTTACCCAAGAAGACTACCAGCTGTAATGACTCTTAGAGACTTACCCAGGAAGACTCCCAGCTGTAAAGCTCTTAGAGACTTACCCAAGAAGACTCCCAGCTGTAAAGCTCTTAGAGACTTACCCAAGAAGACTACCAGCTGTAATGACTCTTAGAGACTTACCCAAGAAGACTCCCAGCTGTAAAGCTCTTTGAGACTTACCTATCAATCTAAAATATATATTCTTTGACATTACAGAGTATTTTGTGTAGAATGTTGACAGGAAATTACAATGAAATCCCTTTTAATCCCACTTTGTAACACAATAACATGTGATGCAGATACTTTTGCAAGGCTCTGAATTTCTGTCTGAATGTTCTATATCATTACACTCCACTGAACATGACTCAGAAGCCTTCATCACCCCACTGAACACGACTCATGAAGACTTTCATCACCCCACTGAACACGACTCATGAAGACCTTCATCACCCCACTGAACATGACTCATGAAGACCTTCATCACCCCACTGAACACGACTCATGAAGACCTTCATCACCCCACTGAACACGACTCATGAAGACCTTCATCACCCCACTGAACACGACTCATGAAGACTTTCATCACCCCACTGAACACGACTCATGAAGACCTTCATCACCCCACTGAACATGACTCATGAAGACCTTCATCACCCCACTGAACACGACTCATGAAGACCTTCATCACCCCACTGAACACGACTCATGAAGACCTTCATCACCCCACTGAACACGACTCATGAAGACCTTCATCACCCCACTGAACACGACTCATGAAGACCTTCATCACCCCACTGAACACGACTCATGAAGACCTTCATCACCCCACTGAACATGACTCATGAAGACCTTCATCACCCCACTGAACATGACTCATGAAGACCTTCATCACCCCACTGAACATGACTCATGAAGACCTTCATCAGTGTCCTTCATCACAACTTGAAGAGATGTTAGCTCTGTAACCCGTTTTATAAAACTCGTCCACAAAAACAAACTTACATATTGGATGAGAATCGTTGCTGTACACATCTGAAAAACAAACAAGAGAAAATATCATAAAACATGTTAATAGCATCTGTTAGAAAAGGACATTGATGATTGACATACTGTTCATGTCTAGTATTTCTTACCTTTTGATACCACTGATTTCCATACTGTCCTCTCATCATCCCCGATTAACTCCATCTCAATGTCAACCCCTGTGTTTCCCATAATCATCTTACAACAGCTTGGTCTGGTGTCTGCAGGTAACAGCTGAATCGTCTGTAGGAGGCCATATGGTGCAACGATTGAGACAACAGACAGACAGAGAGAGAAATAGTGAAATAGAATGATATTCCAGTTATTCATATACAATATGACAGATTCATGTCCTCAGCCTGATAAAACTGCACCTCTGGAAGGATGGAAGTGGAGCGGGGATTCTTGAACGCAAACGAACTGTTCAGCTTTAAGGGCCCGTTTGGACTTGGCAGGAGAAATTCTTTATATCCTTGGGACATCTGATCTTTCTCCCGTTCCCGAACAGCCTACAAAATTATGAATGTAGTAGTCAGTCAGAACAATGTAGTCTCGTAATTCACACAACATGCAGCTCACTGAGCAATCCATTTTTGTCAACAACAAAAAATGTGTAGACTACTGTTTTACTATCTCTATTTTACCAGGAGATTATTTCAAAGGTGTACCAGGTAAGTTGACTGACACGATTCTCTTTTACAGCAATGACCTGGGGAAGAGTTACAGGGCATAGGAGAGGGGGAAAATGAGCCAATTGGAAGATGAGGATGATTAGGTTGCCATGATGGTATGAAGGTCAGATTGGGAGTTTAGCCAGGACACCGGGTGAACATCTCTACTCTTACAATAAGTGCCATGGGATCTTTAGTGACCACAGAGAGTCAGGACACCTGTTTAACGTCCCATGTGAAAGACAGCACGCTAATACAGGGCAATGTCCCCTTCACTGCCCCGGGGCAATGTCCCCTTCACTGCCCCGGGGCTATGTCCCCTTCACTGCCCCGGGGCTATGTCCCCTTCACAGCCCCGGGGCAATGGGATCTCCTTCGCCCAGAGAGAAGTGTGCCGTCTACTGGGCAAAATGAGCCAATTGGAAGCTGGGGATGATTAGGTTGCCATGATGGTATGAGGGTCAGATTGGGAATTTAGCCAGGACACCGGGTTAACACCCCTACTCTTACGATAAGTGCCATGGGATCTTTAGTGACCATGGACACCTGTTTAACGTCCCATCTGAAAGACAGTACCCTACACAGGGCACTGTCCCCTTCACTGCCCAGGGGCATTGGGTTCTCTTTCGACCAGAGGGAGGAGTGCCGTCTACTGGCTCTTCAAATGAATGAGACAGAAATAGATTTCTCACAGAGCTGCATGTTGTCTTTGTAATCTAGAGATTTTCAACAAACTATCAGCTTTCCTTCAGTAAGTTTCAACATACTGTTGTCATGACGTTGGCCTGGGGGTAGGTTTATGACAGTCATAAATACCTCTCCCCCCCTTTTTCCTCTCTCTACCCTACTGATGTGACATTTGAAAATCCTTTGGTTAACATAGAGATTCTGGGAACATCAGAAGGTGGGGGGAAATGAACTATATTCTGGTAATCCGACCAATTGAACATATGCGGTGGTACTTAAGGTATATTATGTCAGTTCGGTTGTCATCTGAGACATTCTCATCAATGATAGGATGACATAAACGGTACCGTGGAAAGTGTACACATTGTAGTTATCAGATTCACATGGAATTGTTGTTTAATTTAAATGTTTGAATATAAAATTATTGGTGAAAAGATGAAATGTAATTTTAGCTTCCAAATGAGAGATTTGGGTTTTCATAAGGTTAGGGCTCTGCTCAATCAGTGGCCCGCCCCTGTGAAGAAACATGGGTTATAAAACTTTTCAAACACACCCTTCTAGCTCCACTATATAAAGCCTTGACGAAAATATAACCTCCTGTTCCGAGGATGTGAGAACGACGGTCCATACGTTAAAAGGACTAACATGTCAACTGATCCGGGTACATAACAATCCGATGTCAGAATGGTTCAGATAATAACTACAGAACGAAGCCAACCTCAGCGTGAGCTTTGGTTGCGAATGGTATGAACTTTGAACTCTTATTCACTACAGAAGTGATACCTCCTAGCCGTTGAGTTAGCAACAGCAGCTGCAAACGTGGGCTAGGAAAGAACAGACAGAGTATCCCGTCTACCACACAACGACGTTACTACAACGTATCCAATTTACCAGCAGAGACATTCTTCAAAGGACAAAGGACGAAGGACTCGGTTGGGCAACACGGCCTTCCATCTACCACCAACCTACCAAAGCGCAGCTCAGAGTAAATATTTATTGCATTTTCCTTTTCCAAATGGGCGGTCATTTAGAATGCATAAGATACTGTATTTACGATAGAGACATCGTTTCTCCCTTTGTTCCTCAGTCTTCCCGCTCTTTCACTCAAACCCAGCCCCCTTTTCTTTGTGTAACCAGCTGTCATATCTGTTCCGCCCGCTAGGGACATTTTCCTTTATGACGTAATTTGTAATCAAGGTATGATTAATTCTGTGTATATGTAATTCTGTGTGATTAGTTAGCTATTTAGTAAATAAATAATTAAACCCAATTTTGTATTGCTGATTCAACTTGTTAGCCAGGGTTCGTGAAGATAACCAAGAATTTACAACTTTCAGATGAGACTGAAATAAGGTGACGATTAATATTGACTGATATTGATGTAAAATATTACTAGGTCTTTAAGAGTTTATTCGGAAGATAAAAGCTCTAAATATTATTTCATGGTGCCACGACTTTCTAGTTAATTACATTTACATGATTAGCTCAATCAGGTAATATTAATTACAGAGAAAGGATTTTATAGAATAGCATGTCATATCACTTAATCCGGCATAGCCAAAGACACGACACTGTTGTCACTTCAATGATAGTGCCTCACCTTTTTCTGACTGGAGTCACTGAGGAGCAGGTACAGCCTTGAAATTAATGATGTGTTTTTTACTGCCATATAGAAGACCACGTCACAGTGGACATTTTCCTTATCAGACCGTGGTTTCCATGTAACAGAGATAGGAGAGAACTCGGGATGGAGAATCTTAGCATGGAATCTGGTGACCTCATGCACTTCCTCTAAAGACACTCCATGTTCCTCTACATGAAGAATCTTCATCTCATTCCTCAGGGAAGGGTTGGTCCCTGAACAACACAATAAAAGGAGACAGAAAGACAAATATTGTATTATTCATCCTACTAAAACACAAATAATATGCAGTAGCAGATCACAGTAAACTCAAACTCCCAGAATAGTTCATTCATTAATTCAGGAAGTGAAACTCAGTTACATGGAAATGTCTTTCTGAATACTATTTCTATATGGTTTTACCTAAACAGACAAAGTGTGGCAGATGAACTTCCTCCAGTTCACCTAACACCATAGTGATGTCCAGCAATGGACCACCTTGTGTGTACTGCATGTCTTTCAGAAATTGACTGTAGGGATCCCAGTTCCTGAAGTGATACTTCAGGATGACATCTCTCTCACACAGCCAGCGGAGCCCAGACACTGTGCACTCATAACTCCCTTTGGGTGTCCTGTGTCTGAGGACAACAACAAGATATGGTAGAGAGGGTCAATGGTTAAATGGAGAGGTTGGATTAGAAGACTATTCCAAAATGGGGAAAACACTAGCAGGTGGAATGAAATGTTAAAAGTAGTTATTTTACCTGAACATTGTCACTCCCTGGACAGTGGAAGTCAAGGGTTCAATCTGAAGCCAGTGTGTGGAGTCCTGAACAAGGACAAGCATGTCAGTAATACATATGGGGCCTGTTTCCTGGACACAGATTGAGTCCAGTGCTGGACTAAAAAGCATGCTCAATGGAAGTTTCTGTGTTTCTGTGTCTGGGAAACTGGCCCATTAACCAAAGTAACTAATCTAACGTATTTATCCAACTAAACTGTCGAATGACAAAATATGACAACAACTAAAAGCCTGCATGCCTACAAGCAGAACACAGGACTGTCTATACCCCAGTATGAACGGTTGGTCAGTACACACCTGGCTTTGAGACGGTGTTTATATTACTAAAGCAGAACACAGGACTGTCTATATCTCAGTATGAATGGTTGGTCAGTACACACCTGGCTTTGAGACGGTGTTTATATTACTAAAGCAGAACACAGGACTGTCTATATCCCAGTATGAATGGTTGGTCAGTACACACCTGGCTTTGAGACAGTGTTTATATTACTAAAGCAGAACACAGGACTGTCTCTATCCCAGTATGAATGGTTGGTCAGTACACACCTGGCTTTGAGACTGTGTTTATATTACTAAAGCAGAACACAGGACTGTCTCTATCCCAGTATGAATGGTTGGTCAGTAAACACCTGACTTTGAGACTGTGTTTATATTACTAAAGCAGAACACAGGACTGTCTATATCCCAGTATGAATGGTTGGTCAGTACACACCTGGCTTTGAGACTGTGTTTATATTACTAAAGCAGAACACAGGACTGTCTATATCCCAGTATGAACGGTTGGTCAGTACACACCTGGCTTTGAGACTGTGCCTGACTCCTGCAGGTATGTAAAAGTAAGAATTGACATTATGACTTACCTCAACATGGTCACAAGTCTTACAGCTCTGAGGAATCCCTGAAGTCAAAAGTAGCTGTTATTTAAAATGGACAATCTCGAATAATGAATTCATAATTATTAAATAGACTTAAAAATGAATATAAGTGAGCAACAGTTTCTGAATGTACACTCATTAGCATACCATAATCTGACATTAGTGTTATATTAATTAATGTTTGTGGAAGCAGGAAACAACATTGTTCTGGTCCATGTTTTGTAGATGTTGGGGGTCTGATAACTGGTAGATCCTAGGATGAGAGCTTAAAGGTAGAGTCAGCTAAATTATTTTGTACGAGCAGCACCACAGATATTGTGATGAGCAAGATGCCTGACTTCTCTCTCTCACAGTCACACACAGTATCTGCCCATGTGCAAGGGTTCTCTTCACTCTCTTACAGAGTGGTAGTCACGGGACCAAAACAGCAGAGAAGTTTAGCCTTGTGCTCCAACGCTCTTAGTTGTTGTAGAAATTGACCCACTATGCTGTTTACTTTGTGCATCTACGTCATATCGCTGACTCTACCTTTAAACACTCTAAGTTTGTTTTGACCAAACAGATCATGATTGTGTTCCTTGCCTGGGAATCAACTACCGTAATTTCCGGTCTATAAGCCGCTACTTTTTCCCACGCTTTGAACCTCGCGGTTTATACAATGACGTGGCTAATTTATGGATTTTTCCCGCTTTCACAAGATTCATGCCGTCAAAAAAATGAGCACCGTCACAGAATGTGACGTAAATCGAGCGCGCTCAAACTTCCCATCATTCTGATTACGTCATTTTGTCACCCTCATCTTGGCAAAGACACGGAGAAATGCATATGATGCAGCTTTCAAGATGAAAGGCGATCGATCTGGCTGTTGGAAAAGGAAATAGAGCTACTGCACGGGAGCTTGGCCTTAATGAGTCGATGATAAGACGTTGGAAACAGCAGCGTGAGGAACTGACTCAGTGCAAAAAGACAACAAAAGCTTTCAGAGGGAAGAAAAGCAGATGGCCCGAACTAGAAAATGAGCTTGAAGACTGGGTCAACACACAGAGAGCAGACGGCCGAGGTGTTTCAACTGTGCAGATCCGACTGAAAGCCAATACAATCGCCACCGCAATGAAGTTTGAGGATTTTAGAGTGACCAATGACTTTCTTGGTAGGCTACTGTTTACTGCTATTTTTTTAATTTTTGTTACAAGCTGTGTTTCGTTAAAGCCTATTTATTTTTGTTACAAGCCGTGTTTCGTTAAAGCCTATTTTTTTTTTTTTTAAACAAGCAGTGTTTCGTTTAAAGGCTGTGTAAAGTTCATTTGTTTCAATGTACCGGTAGGCACCTGCGGCTTATAGACATGTGCAGCTTATTTACACTTTAACACTTTAAAACTATTTTGATTTAAAAACAATTAAATCAATAAACACTCACATTTCTCAGGTCCAGGCTTGATCCAACACTCTCCACCATGGTCTCTGGTGTCCTCAGGTCCAGGCTTGATACAACACTCTCCACCATGGTCTCTGGTGTCCTCAGGTCCAGGCTTGATCCAACACTCTCCACCATGGTCTTTGCTGTTGGTAAAGCAGAAGGATAAAGCGCCTCTTCCGGCGCCGAAAAAGAGATGGCCGCCTCGCTTCGCGTTCCTTGGAAAGCGATATGTGTTATTTCTTACATCGGTACCCCAGGTAATCTTAGGTTTCATTACATACAGTCGGGAGGAACTACTGAATATACGATTAACGTCAACTCATCATCGTTCCTACCAGGAATATGACTTTCCCGAAACGGATCCAGTGTTTTGCCTTCCACCCAATACAATGGATCTGATCCCAGCCGGCGACCCTGTGCGACGCCGTAAAAGGGGCAAACGAGGCGGTCTCGTGGTCAGGCTTCGGAGACGGGCACGTCGCGCTCCACTCCCTAGCATACTACTCGCCAATGTCCAGTCTCTTGACAATAAGGTTGATGAAATCCGAGCACGGGTAGCATTCCAGAGAGACATCAGGGATTGCAACGTGCTCTGCTTCACGGAAACATGGCTAACTCAAGAGACGCTAACGGAGTCGGTGCAGCCAGCTGGTTTCTTCATGCATCGCGCCGACAGAAACAAACATCTTTCTGGTAAGAAGAGGGGCGGGGGGGTATGCCTTATGATTAACGAGACGTGGTGTAACAACACACAGGAACTCAAGTCATTCTTCTCAAGTCATTCTTCTCTAGAACTCCTCACAATCAAATGTCGACCGCATTATCTACCAAGGGAATTCTCTTCAATCATAATCACAGCCATATATATTCCCCCCCAAGCAGACACATCGATGGCCCTGAACGAACTTTATCTGACTCTTTGTAAACTGGAAACCACACACCCTGAGGCTGCATTCATCGTAGCTGGGGATTTTAACAAGGCTAATCTAAAAACAAAACTCCCTAAATTCTATCAGCATATCGATTGTGCTACCAGGGCTGGAAAAACCCTAGATCATTGTTATACTAATTTCCGCGACGCATATAAGGCCCTCCCCCGCCCCCCTTTCGGAAAAGCTGACCACGACTCCATTTTGTTGATTCCAGCCTACAAACAGAAACTAAAACAACAAGCTCCCGCGCTCAGGTCTGTTCAACGCTGGTCCGACCAATCTGAATCCACGCTTCAAGACTGCTTCGATCACGCGGATTAGAATATGTTCCGCATTGCGTCCAACAACAATATTGACGAATATGCTGATTCGGTGAGCGAGTTCATTAGGAAGTGCATTGACGATGTCGTACCCACAGCAACGATTAAAACATTCCCAAACCAGAAACCGTGGATTGACGGCAGCATTCGCGTGAAACTGAAAGCGCGAACCACTGCTTTTAACCAGGGCAAGGTGACCGGAAGCATGACCGAATACAAACAGTGTAGCTATTCTCTCCGCAAGGCAATCAAACAGGCTAAGTCCCAGTACAGAGACAAAATCGAGTCGCAATTCAACAGCTCAGACACAAGAGGTATGTGGCAGGGTCTACAGTCAATCACGGATTACAAAAAGAAAACCAGCCCCGTCGCGGACCAGGATGTCTTGCTCCCAGACAGGCTAAACAACTTTTTTGCCCGCTTTGAGGACAATACAGTGCCACTGACACGGCCCCCTACCAAAACCTGCGGGCTCTCCTTCACTGCAGCCGAGGTGAGTAAAACATTTAAACGTGTTAACCCTCGCAAGGCTGCAGGCCCAGACGGCATTCCCAGCCGCGTCCTCAGAGCATGCGCAGACCAGCTGGCTGGTGTGTTTACGGACATATTCAATCAATCCTTATCCCAGTCTGCTGTTCCCACATGCTTCAAGAGGGCCACCATTGTTCCTGTTCCCAAGAAAGCTAAGGTAACTGAGCTAAACGACTACCGCCCCGTAGCACTCACTTCCGTCATCATGAAGTGCTTTGAGAGACTAGTCAAGGACCATATCACCTCCACCCTACCGGACACCCTAGACCCACTCCAATTTGCTTACCGACCCAATAGGTCCACAGACGACGCAATCGCAACCACACTGCACACTGCCCTAACCCATCTGGACAAGAGGAATACCCATGTGAGAATGCTGTTCATCGATTACAGCTCAGCATTTAACACCATAGTACCCTCCAAACTCGTCATCAAGCTCGAGACCCTGGGTCTCGACCCCGCCCTGTGCAACTGGGTCCTGGACTTCCTGACGGGCCGCCCCCAGGTGGTGAGGGTAGGTAACAACATCTCCACCCCGCTGATCCTCAACACTGGGGCCCCACAAGGGTGCGTTCTGAGCCCTCTCCTGTACTCCCTGTTCACCCACGACTGCGTGGCCATGCACGCCTCCAATTCAATCATCAAGTTTGCGGATGACACTACAGTGGTAGGCTTGATTACCAACAACGACGAGACGGCCTACAGGGAGGAGGTGAGGGCCCTCGGAGTGTGGTGTCAGGAAAATAACCTCACACTCAACGTCAACAAAACAAAGGAGATGATTGTGGACTTCAGGAAACAGCAGAGGGAGCACCCCCCTATCCACATTGACGGGTCAGTAGTGGAGAAGGTGGAAAGTTTTAAGTTCCTCGGTGTACACATCACGGACAAACTGAATTGGTCCACCCACACAGACAGCGTTGTGAAGAAGGCGCAGCAGCGCCTCTTCAACCTCAGGAGGCTGAAGAAATTCGGCTTGTCACCAAAAGCACTCACAAACTTCTACAGATGCACAATCGAGAGCATCCTGTCGGGCTGTATCACCGCCTGGTACGGCAACTGCTCCGCCCACAACCGTAAGGCTCTCCAGAGGGTAGTGAGGTCTGCAGAACGCATCACCGGGGGCAAACTACCTGCCCTCCAGGACACCTACACCACCCGATGTCACAGGAAGGCCATAAAGATCATCAAGGACAACAACCACCCAAGCCACTGCCTGTTCACCCCGCTATCATCCAGAAGGCGAGGTCAGTACAGGTGCATCAAAGCAGGGACCGAGAGACTGAAAAACAGCTTCTATCTCAAGGCCATCAGACTGTTAAACAGCCACCACTAACATTTAGCGGCCGCTGCCAACATACTGACTCAACTCCAGCCACTTTAAAATTGGGAATTGATGGAAATTATGTAAAACTGTACCACTAGCCACTTTAAACTATGCCACTTTATGTTTACATACCCTACAGTACTCATCTCATATGTATATACCGTACTCTATACCATCTACTGCATCTTGCCATGCCGTTCTGTACCACCACTCATTCATATATCTTTATGTACATATTCTTTATCCCTTTACACTTGTGTGTGTGTATAAGGTAGTAGTTGTGGAATTGTTAGGTTAGATTACTTGTTGGTTATTACTGCATTGTCGGAACTAGAAGCACAAGCATTTCGCTACACTCGCATTAACATCTGCTAACCATGTGTATGTGACTAATACAATTTGATTTGATTTGATTTGATATACTGTGATTAAACTAAATACAACTTATAAAGGCTTTATATAGCATACATACAGTCTTCATAAGAAATACAAAGGGTGTATTAAGGGTGACATAACAGCTCCCTATGTAGGGTGCATTGACAAAATGTGACATAAACCACTATGTCACCTTCCATAAAGTCTATACTGATGGTGATATTTAACTAGGCACAGTCTAACTGTCTGTAGGTCCAACAGAACACATTAAAACACACCACTACTACTAATCTAACTGTCTGTAGGTCCAACAGAACACATTAAAACACACCACTACTACTAATCTACCTGTCTGTAGGTCCAACAGAACACATTAAAACACACCACTACTACTAATCTAACTGTCTGTAGGTCCAACAGAACACATTAAAACACACCACTACTACTAATCTAACTGTCTGTAGGTCCAACAGAACACATTAAAACACACCACTACTACTAATCTACCTGTCTGTAGGTCCAACAGAACATAATAAAACACACCACTACTACTAATCTAACTGTAGGAATGATTCCAGAGGAAAACAAATGATAAAACATTGCTATGACTCACCTCTGAATGTGTTGGTCATCTATCTGACACAGGGTCACTGAGGAGGAGGAGTAAACCCCAAATCCAGGATAGAGGGGTTCAGTGAATGTGGTGTGTTCTGTGTGAAGGTGTGTCAGTGTACCAGAGGAGGACACACTATAAAAGGACAAAGTACCAGCTGGCCAGTCCAGAAACACTCCAACTCTCTTAGGAACAGGACCAGAGAAGGATCTCCAGACTGTAGCATGGAAAAAGTCATAACCACTATCATTGCAGTGTAAACACCAGGACTTCCTATTGGCTCCAATCTCACTGTCACCATCATTTCCCTTCCTCTCCATTCCTTTGTACGCCACACCAATGGCAGCCTTGCCACCATCCATCTCCACCTCCCAGTAATAACGACCTCCAGATAAGACTTCTCTGCAGAGAACTTGGGGATGACAGTCAAATCTGTCTGGATGGTCTTCATAATGCTGCTCCTCTTCCACCCGTGTCACCTTCCTGTTCCCCTCAGACAGTATCAGGTTTGGGCTTGCTGTATTTGGGTCCAGGGTGAGATGACAGGCATCTGTAGACAAAATGAGAGTTTAATCAAACCACATCTTCATAAAAAATGTTGTATTGTAGGAACAGAACAAGTATTGATTAGTTACTATGTTACTATAGTTCTGAATATGCAGTTAATTAGGATTGAAGAGACTTACATTTCCTCAGGGCTGATTTCAGCCTGCACTCTCCACCTTGATCCACACTGTAGGAGAAACAGGTTATTGACTGACAAAGACCTAATAAAGCAGTCAACATTTAAACCATGTTGTTGTGTTCTGGTGCACTATCCACGTTCATTACTAGAGAAATACAGGTGTTCTATCCTACCTACTGCATACGAAACGGAGTACAATTCATTACTAGAGACATACAGGTATTCTATCCTACCTACTGCATACAGAACAATTCATTACTAGAGACATACAGGTATTCTATCCTACCTACTGCATACAGAACGGAGTACAATTCATTACTAGAGACATACAGGTATTCTATCCTACCTACTGCATACAGAACAATTCATTACTAGAGACATACAGGTATTCTATCCTACCTACTGCATACAGAACGGAGTACAATTCATTACTAGAGACATACAGGTATTCTATCCTACCTACTGCATACAGAACGGAGTACAATTCATTACTAGAGACATACAGGTATTCTATCCTACCTACTGCATACAGAACGGAGTACAATTCATTACTAGAGACATACAGGTATTCTATCCTACCTACTGCATACAGAACAATTCATTACTAGAGACGTACAGGTATTCTATCCTACCTACTGCATACAGAACGGAGTACAATTCATTACTAGAGACATACAGGTATTCTATCCTACCTACTGCATACAGAACAGAGTACAAGTCATTACTAGAGACATACAGGTATTCTATCCTACCTACTGCATACAGAACGGAGTACAATTCATTACTAGAGACATACAGGTATTCTATACTACCTACTGCATACAGAACGGAGTACAATTCATTACTAGAGACATACAGGTATTCTATTCTACCTACTGCATACAGAACAATTCATTACTAGAGACATACAGGTATTCTATCCTACCTACTGCATACAGAACGGAGTACAATTCATTACTAGAGACATACAGGTATTCTATCCTACCTACTGCATACAGAACGGAGTACAATTCATTACTAGAGACATACAGGTATTCTATCCTACCTACTGCATACAGAACAATTCATTACTAGAGACATACAGGTATTCTATCCTACCTACTGCATACAGAACGGAGTACAATTCATTACTAGAGACATACAGGTATTCTATCCTACCTACTGCATACAGAACAGAGTACAAGTCATTACTAGAGACATACAGGTATTCTATCCTACCTACTGCATACAGAACGGAGTACAATTCATTACTAGAGACATACAGGTATTCTATCCTACCTACTGCATACAGAACGGAGTACAATTCATTACTAGAGACATACAGGTATTCTATCCTACCTACTGCATACAGAACAATTCATTACTAGAGACATACAGGTATTCTATCCTACCTACTGCATACAGAACGGAGTACACTTCATTACTAGAGACATACAGGTATTCTTTCCTACCTACTGCATACAGAACAGAGTACAATTCATTACTAGAGACATACAGGTATTATATACTACCTACTGCATACAGAACGGAGTACAATTCATTACTAGAGACATACAGGTATTCTATCCTACCTACTGCATACAGAACAATAAATTACTAGAGAATACAGGTATTCTATCCAACCTACTGCATACAGAACAACTCATTACTAGAGACATACAGGTATTCTGTCCTACCTACTGCATACAGAACAGAGTACAATTCATTACTAGAGACATACAGGTATTCTATCCTACCTACTGCATACAGAACGGAGTACAATTCATTACTAGAGACATGCAGGTATTCTATCCTACCTACTGCATACAGAACGGAGTACAATTCATTACTAGAGACATACAGGTATTCTATCCTACCTACTGCATACAGAACAATTCATTACTAGAGACATACAGGTATTCTATCCTACCAACTGCATACAGAACGGAGTACAATTCATTACTAGAGACATACAGGTATTTTATCCTACCTACTGCATACAGAACAGAGAACAATTCATTACTAGAGACATACAGGTATTCTATCCTACCTACTGCATACAGAACGGAGTACAATTCATTACTAGAGACATACAGGTATTCTATCCTACCTACTGCATACAGAACAGAGTACAATTCATTACTAGAGACATACAGGTATTCTATCCTACCTACTGCATACAGAACGGAGTACAATTCATTACTAGAGACATACAGGTATTCTATCCTACCTACTGCATACAGAACAGAGTACAATTCATTACTAGAGACATACAGGTATTCTATCCTACCTACTGCATACAGAACGGAGTACAATTCATTACTAGAGACATACAGGTATTCTATCCTACCTACTGCATACAGAACAGAGTACAATTCATTACTAGAGACATACAGGTATTCTATCCTACCTACTGCATACAGAACAGAGTACAATTCATTACTAGAGACATACAGGTATTCTATCCTACCTACTGCATACAGAACAGAGTACAATTCATTACTAGAGACATACAGGTATTCTATCCTACCTACTGCATACAGAACGGAGTACAATTCATTACTAGAGACATACAGGTATTCTATCCTACCTACTGCATACAGAACGGAGTACAATTCACTACTAGAGACATACAGGTATTCTATCCTACCTACTGCATACAGAACGGAGTACAATTCATTACTAGAGACATACAGGTATTCTATCCTACCTACTGCATACAGAACGGAGTACAATTCATTACTACAGACATACAGGTATTCTATCCTACCTACTGCATACAGAACGGAGTACAATTCATTACTAGAGACACAGGTATTCTATCCTACCTACTGCATACAGAACAATTCATTACTAGAGACATACAGGTATTCTATCCTACCTACTGCATACAGAACGGAGTACAATTCATTACTAGAGACATACAGGTATTCTATCCTACCTACTGCATACAGAACAGAGTACAATTCATTACTAGAGACATACAGGTATTCTATACTACCTACTGCATACAGAACGGAGTACAATTCATTACTAGAGACATACAGGTATTCTATCCTACCTACTGCATACAGAACAATAAATTACTAGAGAATACAGGTATTCTATCCTACCTCCTGCATACAGAACAACTCATTACTAGAGACATACAGGTATTCTATCCTACCTACTGCATACAGAACAGAGTACAATTCATTACTAGAGACATACAGGTATTCTATCCTACCTACTGCATACAGAACGGAGTACAATTCATTACTAGAGACATGCAGGTATTCTATCCTACCTACTGCATACAGAACGGAGTACAATTCATTACTAGAGACATACAGGTATTCTATCCTACCTACTGCATACAGAACAATTCATTACTAGAGACATACAGGTATTCTATCCTACCAACTGCATACAGAACGGAGTACAATTCATTACTAGAGACATACAGGTATTTTATCCTACCTACTGCATACAGAACAGAGAACAATTCATTACTAGAGACATACAGGTATTCTATCCTACCTACTGCATACAGAACGGAGTACAATTCATTACTAGAGACATACAGGTATTCTATCCTACCTACTGCATACAGAACAGAGTACAATTCATTACTAGAGACATACAGGTATTCTATCCTACCTACTGCATACAGAACGGAGTACAATTCATTACTAGAGACATACAGGTATTCTATCCTACCTACTGCATACAGAACAGAGTACAATTCATTACTAGAGACATACAGGTATTCTATCCTACCTACTGCATACAGAACGGAGTACAATTCATTACTAGAGACATACAGGTATTCTATCCTACCTACTGCATACAGAACAGAGTACAATTCATTACTAGAGACATACAGGTATTCTATCCTACCTACTGCATACAGAACAGAGTACAATTCATTACTAGAGACATACAGGTATTCTATCCTACCTACTGCATACAGAACAGAGTACAATTCATTACTAGAGACATACAGGTATTCTATCCTACCTACTGCATACAGAACGGAGTACAATTCATTACTAGAGACATACAGGTATTCTATCCTACCTACTGCATACAGAACGGAGTACAATTCATTACTAGAGACATACAGGTATTCTATCCTACCTACTGCATACAGAACGGAGTACAATTCATTACTAGAGACATACAGGTATTCTATCCTACCTACTGCATACAGAACGGAGTACAATTCATTACTACAGACATACAGGTATTCTATCCTACCTACTGCATACAGAACAGAGTACAATTCATTACTAGAGACACAGGTATTCTATCCTACCTACTGCATACAGAACAGAGTACAATTCATTACTAGAGACATACAGGTATTCTATCCTACCTACTGCATACAGAACGGAGTACAATTCATTACTAGAGACATACAGGTATTCTATCCTACCTACTGCATACAGAACAGAGTACAATTCATTACTAGAGACATACAGGTATTCTATCCTACCTACTGCATACAGAACGGAGTACAATTCATTACTAGAGACATACAGGTATTCTATCCTACCTACTGCATACAGAACAGAGTACAATTCACTACTAGAGACATACAGGTATTCTATCCTACCTACTGCATACAGAACGGAGTACAATTCATTACTAGAGATATACAGGTATTCTATCCTACCTACTGCATACAGAACAATTCATTACTAGAGACATACAGGTATTCTATCCTACCTACTGCATACAGAACGGAGTACAATTCCTTACTAGAGACATACAGGTATTCTATCCTACCTACTGCATACAGAACGGAGTACAATTCATTACTAGAGACATACAGGTATTCTATCCTACCTACTGCATACAGAACGGAGTACAATTCATTACTAGAGACATACAGGTATTCTATCCTACCTACTGCATACAGAACGGAGTACAATTCATTACTAGAGACATACAGGTATTCTATCCTACCTACTGCATACAGAACGGAGAACAAATCCAACAGGATATCAGAGATGCAGAAGAAGAGTATTCATGTGGTGATGATGTATGCTGTGTTGGAGTGCTCAGCCTGCTGAGTAAACTTCCCCTTAATTCTACCATCATGTCCTCATGTTACTGACTCTACTACACTACATATGACACAACCGCTGCCCACACTATTAGGACATCTATTCTGACTTACTTCAGCTTCATCAGTTTATATGTGGGATCCACCAGAGCAGCTGAAAGCAGTCCCCCTGCAGAGTCTCCTGGGTGATTGTAGCTCAGGTCCAGCTCTTTCAGGTGGGAGGGGTTTGACCTCAGAGCTGAAGACAGAGCAGCACAGCCCTCCTCTGTGACCAGACAGCCAGACAGCCTACAGAGAGACACAACAGCTGTCTAGGTTGATGTACTGGTGTCAATCATCTTGTAGGACACCCATCCATTTGTCCATGACACAAACATTGTGATGAAACATTAGATTTATATAGTATTGGTTTTACTAAGCTCAGTACCGACCTGACTGAAACAGCTGTACTTACCCCAGTGTGTGTAGTTTACAGTCTGGATCCTCCAGTCCAGCAGACAGCAGTGTAACTCCTGAGTCCTGCAGGTCATTGTCTCTCAGCTCCAGTTGTTTCAGTTGTGAGTTGGGTGAACTCAGGACTGAGGCCAGATCTGAACAGCAAACCTCTGTCAGACCACACTGACCTAGACTAGAGGGCAGAAGAGCACAAACTTGAACGCTTGCAACACACACACACACACACACCTCAGTAAGTGTAGTTTACAGTCTGGATCCTCCAGTCCAGCAGACAGCAGTGTAACTCAGCTCAGTACCGACCTGACTGAAACAGCTGTACTTACCCCAGTGTGTGTAGTTTACAGTCTGGATCCTCCAGTCCAGCAGACAGCAGTGTAACTCAGCTCAGTACCGACCTGACTGAAACAGCTGTACTTACCCCAGTGTGTGTAGTTTACAGTCTGGATCCTCCAGTCCAGCAGACAGCAGTGTAACTCAGCTCAGTACCGACCTGACTGAAACAGCTGCACTTACCCCAGTGTGTGTAGTTTACAGTCCGGATCCTTCAGTCCAGCAGACAGCAGTGTAACTCCTGAGTCCTGCAGGTCATTGTCTCTCAGCTCCAGTTGTTTCAGTTGTGAGTTTGGTGAACTCAGGACAGAGGCCAGATGTGAACAGCAACCCTCTGTCAGACCACATTGACCCAGACTAGAGGGCAGAAGAGCACATGATTAACACATTTAAAACATCCACATAATAAGTCATACTGAAGAAAGTTAACTCACACTAGTGTCTGTATGTTGCAGAGTGGACTGGTTAGTCCAACACAGAGCAGCTCTGTCAGACCACACTGACCCAGACTAGAGGGCAGAAGAGCAAATGATTATCAAATGTTTAACACATCCACATAATAACTAATTGTCAAGTTTTTTAACTCACACTAGTGTCTGTATGTTGCAGAGTGGACTGGTTAGTCCAACACAGAGCAGCTCCACTCCTCTGTCTCCCAGGTCATTGTAGCTGAGGTCCAGTTCTCTCAGGGGGGAGTTTGGTGTCTGCAGAGCTGAGGCCAGAGTCTCACAGGATTCATATGTGAGTTCACAGCCAGCTAGTCTGGAGAGAGGAGATATGTCGATACACTGTTAAATATGCAAAGCTTTAAGAATAATAAGATGCATTAAGACAATAACAGAAGGACATGATTCACCAATGTTAAAAACATACTAACTCACTCAAGATATTTAACCTTAGTTTGATATATTTATCACATTTGATGTATGTTTCTGCATATTTATCAAGATGTTCAAATAATGTTAAAAACATTGTAACAAATAAAACTACCAATATATAAACACTATAAAGACAGTGGATACTGAAGATATTTAACTCACACTAGTGTCTGTATGTTGCAGAGTGGACTGGTTAGTCCAACACAGAGCAGCTCCACTCCTCTGTCTCTCAGGTCATTGTAGCTGAGGTCCAGTTCCCTCAGGTGGGAGTTTGGTGTCTGCAGAGCTGAGGCCAGAGTCTCACAGGATTCATCTGTGAGTTCACAGTGATCCAGTCTGGAGAGAGGAGATAATCTGTTAGATATACAAATCCTTCATTATAATGATACTGTAAACATCAACTCAATAACAGAACTTACAGTGCTCTCTTGCAGGTTTTCACTACCGGCAGCAACCTCTGACAACCTTCCTCTGATGTGTTGTATGTCTTCAGGTCAAACTCCTCCAGCACCTCCTCTGACATCAGTAACAGGTAGGCCAGGGCTGAACATTGGTCAGGTTTTAGCTCTGTTTCTGAAAGAGTTCCTGATCGCAGGGAGGTCTGCATGTCTTCAACTAGAGAGTTGGCAAGTTGATGATCCTTTCTGGTGAGGATTCCTCCTCGATCTTGTCTGAAAGGTACCTGACTGTTTCCTCATTGGTCTGTGTTGTACTTCCTGTCTGTGTCAGAAGGCCTCGTAACAGATTCTGATTGGACTCCAGTGAGAGACCCAGAAGGAAGCGGAGGAACAGGTCCAGGTGTCCATTCTCACTCTTCAAGGCCTGGTCCACTGCGCTCCTGTGTAAGTCAGACAACTGGATAGACTCCTCTTCATCATCATAATAATCATCATCATCACTAGTGGTGGAGAAAACATTTTCCTTCTTGTCCAGACATGATTCTAAAGCATGCACTGCTGCTAGAAACTCCTGAATACTCAGATGCACAAAGCTGTAGACCTTCTCTTGGTACAGCCCAGATTCTTCTTTAAAGATCTCTGTACACAATGCTGAGTACTCTGATGCCTCTGTGACATCAAGGCCACATTCTCTCAGGTCCTCCTCATAGAAGATCAGGTTGCCCTTCTGCAGCTGTTGGAAAGCCAGCTTTGCCAGTTTCAGAATCATCTCTTTGTCTGACTGAGACAGTTCCTTTGGGTTTGTCTCTGTGGCTTTGTTGTACTTCCTGTTCTTCACAATGATTTGGATGAGAATGAAGTGTGAATACATCTTGGTCAGAGTTTTGGGGACTTCATCCTTCTCTGCCTCTTTCAGCATCATCTCAAGGACAGTGGCTGATATCCAACAGAAGACTGGTATGTGGCACATGATGTGGAGGCTCCTTGATGTCTTCATGTGTTTGATGATATCATTGGCCAGATTCTGATCTGTGATTTTCTTCCTGAAGTATTCCTCCTTCTGTGGATCATTGAACCCTCGTACCTCTGTCACCTGGTCAACACACTCAGGAGGGATCTGATTGGCTGCTGCAGGCCGTGAGGTTACCCAGAGGAGAGCAGAGGGAAGCAGATTCCCCTCGATGAGGTTTGTCAGCAGCACGTCCACTGAGGTTGGCTTCGTGACATCACAGCACTTCTCATTGTTTTTGAAGTCTAGAGGAAGTCGAGACTCATCCAGACCATCAAAAATGAAAACAGTTTTGGTTTCACCATCTTCAATGCTGTCAATCTCTTTCAGCTCTGGGAAGTAGTGGGAAAGAAGTTGCATCAGACTGCATTGGTCCTTTTTCAGGTTCAGATCACGGAAAGGAAGAGGAAACATGAAATGAACGTCCTGATTTGCTTTTCCCTCTGCCCAGTCAAGGATGACCTTCTGCACAGAGACTGTTTTTTCAATGCCAGCGATTCCTTTTGTCAGCACAGTTCTGATAGGTTTGTCTTGTCCAGGTAAAGGCTTGAAGATGTCGTTGCATTTGATTGGTGTCTCTTGTGTGGTTTGTTTCTTCGATGCCATCTCTATCTGTCTAACCTCATGTTCATTATTGACCCCTCCACTTCCACCCTCTGTGATGTAGAGCTCTGTGTAGATGTCTTTGAACAGACTTTGGTTTCCATGGTGTCCAATTCCTTCAGATATGTGTTGATACTTGTGTTTCAGTTTAGCCTTAATGTCTTGTTGGACTGTCAGCAGAGTTTGACCTGTAGGAAAACAATGAGAGTTGGGACTCATAAGTTTGTTTGTGTGTTTTATAAGGTCCTTTGTACCGTTCTTTGTAATATTGAATGAAACACAGTCTTACTTCTTCTGTCCAGAAGGTTGTGTGTGATCTTTAATGCATCCTCACTGTCCAAACTCTCCACTTCCTTATTGTCATCTGGTAATGGTTCCTGGCTGAATGCAGGTGGCTGATCACTCTTCATTGATAGCAGGCTGGTTGTAGGTGACTCTGCTCTGGGCTTCTGGATACTGAACAAAACAGGGAGACAGATCACCTCATCAATATCACATCAATACCTCATCTACTTCATTTTAACAACTGTATAGTGGAACTTCTAGAAGTCCTGATGTTTCTTTTAAAGCTACAGTCTGCAATTGGTAAATCCATTGTTGGCCTTTTAAATGAATGATGTAGACCTACAGTTTATGTAATGTGGGAACACTTTTCTCTTTAGTTTATATCTTTAAGATAACTGTATATTTTACATTTAATCTCTTACCTCTTAGAACTGGTGTCTTGAGTCATTTTAGAGGCAGTGGTCTCCTCTCTTTCCCCAGAGAGACTCATTTTAGAGGTAGTGGTCTCCTCCTCTCTCTCCCCAGAGAGACTCGTTTTAGAGGCAGTGGTCTCCTCCTCTCTCTCCCCAGAGAGACTCATTTTAGATGTAAGTCATAGCTCACTCAGCTACAATGAGAAGAAACAGAACAGTCAATATTTCTGAACATTGTTGAAGAACCATAAACAATGACAACACATTTACTATCTGTGGTCAAAGAGTACAATCAGCGACTTCATATTCTATTCAAACATACACAGTCCAATATGTTATTAAACATACACAGTCCAATATGTTATTAAACAGACACAGTCCAATATGTTATAAAACATACACAGTCCAATATGTTATTAAACATACACAATCCAATATGTTATTAAACATACACAGTCCAATATGTTATTAAACATACACAGTCCAATATGTTATTAAACATAAACAGTCCAATATGTTATTAAACATACACAGTCCAAAATGTTATTAAACATACACAGTCCAATATGTTATAAAACATACACAGTCCAATATGTTATTAAACATACACAGTCCAATATGTTATTAAACATACACAGTCCAATATGTTATTAAACATACACAGTCCAATATGTTATTCTTTTGATTTGACTTGGATCCCCTCACTCCATAACAACAGCTAGTCTACCTGATTGGATCCCCTGACTCCATAACAACAGCTAGTCTACCTGGTTGGATCCCCATTTGCTGACTCCATAACAACAGCTAGTCTACCTGGTTGGATCCCCATTAGCTGACTCCATAACAACAGCTAGTCTACCTGGTTGGATCCCCATTAGCTGACTCCATAACAACAGCTAGTATACCTGGTTGGATCCCCATTAGCTGACTGCATAACAACAACTAGTCTTAAATACGAATAAAATGGTTAAATTAGGAGCCTTGTTGGTTAAGCCACAGAAAAAGTTAGCAACCTTCCCACTAGCCATGATTGGCTGAGATGATGAGTGGGCTGGACATGCCGAGAGAGGAGTTATGATTGGTCTGCCATAGAAGCTGGTCAGTCTGTGTTGGTAATCCTGTCGAAAGCGGCTTTTTTAAATAAATGTACTGTGTAGTTTAGCTGCATAAGTGTTGCTCTCCACTTTCTGGAGGATCAAGTTTTGAAATCAGTTGAATTAGAGTCTGATAGCTAAAGAGATGGAGGAAACACCTGTCTCCGGATTAAGTGTAAATGATAACATTGTGCATGACACAAGTAATTTTTACAACAATTGTTTACAGACAGATTATTTAACTTGTATCACAATTCCAATGGGTCAGACGTTTACATACACTAAGTTGACTGTGCCTTTAAACAGCTTGGAAAATTCCAGAAAATGATGTCATGGCTTTAGAAGCTTCTGATAGGCTAATTTACATCATTTGAGTCAATTGGAGTTGTACCTGTGGATGTATTTCAAGGCCTACCTTCAAACTCAGTGCCTCTTTGCTTGACATCATGGGAAAATCAAAAGAAATCAGCCAAGACCTCAGAAAAAAGATTGTAGACCTCCACAAGTCTGGTTCATCATTGGGAGCAATTTCCAAACGCCTGGAGGTACCACGTTCATCTGTACAAACAATAGTACGCAAGTATAAAGACCATGTGACCACACAGCCGTCATACCGCTCAGGAAGGAGACGCGTTCTGTCTCCTAGAGATGAACGTACTTTGGTGCGACAAGTGCAAATCAATCCCAGAACAACAGCAAATTACCTTGTGAAGATGCTGGAGGAAACAGGTACAAAAGTATCTATATCCACAGTAAAACAAGTCCTATTTCGACATAATCTGAAAGGCCACTCAGCAAGGAAGAAGCCACTGCTCCAAAACCACCATAAAAAAGCAAGAATACAGTTTGCAACTGCACATGGGGACAAAGACCGTACTTTTTGGAGAAATGCCCTCTGGTCTGATGATACAAAAATAGAACTGTTTGGCCTTAATGACCATTGTTATGTTTGGAGGAAGGGGGATGCTTGCAAGCCGAAGAACACCATCCTAACCGTGAAGCACGGGGGTGGCAGCAACATGTTGTGGGGGTGCTTTGCTGCAGGAGGGACTGGTGCACTTCACAAAATAGATGGCATCATGAGAAGGAAAATTATGTGGATATATTGAAGCAACACCTCAAGACATCAGTCAGGAGTTAAAGCTTGGTCGCAAATGGGTCTTCCAAATGGACAATGACCCCAAGCATACTTCCAAAGTTGTGGCAAAATGGCTTAAGGACAACAAAGTCAAGGTATTGGAGTGGCCATCACAAAGCCCTGGCCTCAATCATATAGAAAATTTGTGGTCAGAATAAAAAAGCATGTGCGAGCAAGGAGGCCTACAAATCTGACTCAGTTGCACCAGCTCTGTCAGGAGGAATGGACCAAAATCCACCCATCTTATTGTGAGAAGCTTGTGGAAGGCTACCCAAAACGTTTGACCCAAGATAAACAATTTAAAGGCAATGCTACCAAATACTAACTGAGTGTATGTAAACTTCTGACCCACTGGGAATGTGATGAAAGAAATAAAGATTGAAATAAATCAATCTCTCTACTATTATTCTGACATTTCACATTCTTCAAATTAAGTGGTGATCCTAACTAACCTAAGACAGGGAATTTTTACTTGGATTAAATGTCAGAAATTGTGAAAAACTGAGTTTAAATGTATGTGTATATAAACTTCCGACTTCAACTGTAATTCTCCATACTGGCCAATGATTATAACTGCGATTCTGATCCAACCATTTATTCATACGTTGTGTTCTGGCCTGAGAGGATAGAAATTAAATATGAAGCTAGATGTAGAAGGCTAATGTTAACTAGCTAACGTTGCCCATGAATGGAAGTTAAATATGTAGCTAGATGTAGAAGGCTCGTGTTAACTAGCTAACGTTGCCCATGAATTGAAGTTAGTCTAGCGAGCAAGCATTTTAGCCAGGTAGCCTAGGACGACAAACAAGAAAAGCGTGTACTGTATGACAGAGTGATAGACCGTTTACTGTATGACAGAGTGATAGACCGTGTACTGTATGACAGAGTGATAGACCGTGTACTGTATGACAGAGTGATAGACCGTGTACTGTATGACAGAGTGATAGACCGTGTACTGTATGACAGAGTGATAGACCGTGTACTGTATGACAGAGTGATAGACCGTGTACTGTATGACAGAGTGATAGACCGTGTACTGTATGACAGAGTGATAGACCGTTTTGTCAACATGACAGAGAGGAGGATGTCATTGGTGTTTCTCTACAATTAGGGTGAGTCAACATGTTTTTTCTACTTGTATGAACGCGCACACACAGACATCAGTACCATGAACCGTTCTTTACAACGTGCAGTAACTCTCTGTGGTTCTAAATCAATAGTTGTTTAGTGGTCCAGAAATGTCGGAAACATTAACCTGCTTGACCATGCTGTAGGTCATGTAACTGTCTGTTAAATACAATACGCTTTGTGGACTTAACCGGACAGATGTTGCTCTCCGGTTTTGTGATAAAGACAAAGGTGTGGTTTGAATTTATTCTGCCACTGTGTCTTCTTATTGTCTCAGACTTAGTAATTATATATTAATAACAGTGATTTTACCCACGCACCGATACTGGTGGGACCTCATAATTGGCGTGGATGTAATGTGGACACCCCCGCTTTAGGCATCTGTAGGACTGAACCTGTTGATGTAAGAGCTACGGAATGTTTTAATTATAGGCTATGTCCGGGCGTTCTCCGTTCTATTTTACAATCTGTATCATGTCATTAAATATCAGCCACTATCGAGAACCACGGTCAGTAATACCCACATACATTTATAACTGTCACTTGAGTGTTCGTTCTCCTCAAATTGTAGCTTACATTGTTGCATCATTCCATTCTGTTGTATAGGACCCCACCTATTCAACCTCTATTGTACACTTTTGTACACCTTCCAATGTTTCATGGATTCAACTTGAATATGAACATTTTCAGGATGAATCAAACCGCTGTATTTATTATTTATCAATACATTTCCTGTGAAAACAAGGTTGAATGAAAACTCCACCAGTAAATCTGTTGGCCAGCAAGTGGGTGTTTTCAGTGATTAAATTACATTTATTCAGCGCACGCGAGGGAACCACGCCTGCAAAGCCCGTTATGCAACTTAACAAGGTAAGTCTGAATATAAACTGATGACAAGTGCGTAGGAAAGGCGTGCATAAGAAGGGCGTAATTTCGTAAAATTGGAATAGTGCCCATAGTGAATACACACATGCAGTATTCAGAAGAAAGGTGTGCCGACAACGATTGAACCAACGTTATGCAACGGTGCACCGGCCAAGTTATCGAGCGCACAGCAGTGAGCAAAACGGACCACCACTTTCCTGATCCGTGTCGCCAGAAAGCATTTTCAACGTTGATTTAGCCCTACATTCAAATAGTTTCTATGCCCATTGTTGCTCGTCACTTTACTTGACTGACTTGTCGAAACAGAGTGTTTTCTTTAGTGACAGCTTTACATTATTCCCGAGTCATTTCTTCTAACTAGTTTCATCACGCGGATAATAATCACGATAATGTGCTGTCCGTCGCCTTTACCAATAATACCCTACCTCATATCCCTGTAGTCTATAACAATAATACCATACCTCATAGCCCTGTAGTCTATAACAATAATACCATACCTCATAGCCCTGTAGCCTATAACAATAATACCATACCTCATAGCCCTGTAGCCTAGAACAATAATACCCTACCTCATAGCCCTGTAGCCTATAACAATAATACCATACCTCATAGCCCTATACCCTATAACAATAATACCATACCTCATAGCCCTGTACCCTATATCAATAATACCATACCTCATAGCCCTGTAGCTTATAACAATAATACCATACCTCATATCCCTGTAGTCTATAACAATAATACCATACCTCATAGCCCTGTAGCCTATAACAATAATACCATACCTCATAGCCCTGTAGTCTATAACAATAATACCATACCTCATAGCCCTGTAGCTTATAACAATAATACCATACCTCATATCCCTGTAGTCTATAACAATAATACCATACCTCATAGCCCTGTAGTCTATAACAATAATACCATACCTCATAGCCCTGTAGTCTATAACAATAATACCATACCTCATAGCCCTGTAGTCTATAACAATAATACCATACCTCATAGTCCTGTAGCCTATAACAATAATACCATACCTCATAGTCCTGTAGCCAATAACGTCAGATCATATTGATTAGGCTAATCAATACGAATTAATGTAAATAAGACTAAACTTATCATTCTTGAAAGTTGACAACAGTATTGTATTTACTAAACAATTATTCAGACGTATTTCCCTTAAATCATCTGTCTCTCTATGAAAGCCCAACTTCTCCACAACACTTTTCTACATTAAATTATAAAAACACTACAAACCTCAGATGTTTTGTCTTCTACCCGTAAAGTCCATTTCTTCCTCTAGGTCTTTATACGTATCCTTCCTATGTTGAGATATGAGGTGGTGGAGGGAGGGAGGGAGGGAGGGAGGGGGGGCGGGGGGGTGGAGTGGGAGAGAGGGAGGAGACAGGTGGAGTGGGAGGAGACAGGTGGAGTAGAAGAGTGGGAGAGAACTTGAATGGGAGAAACTGAGAAACTCCCCAAATACAGGTGTGCCATGCTTGTAGTGTCATACCCAAGAATACTCAAGGCTGTAGTCACGAGTATTCTTGCTTCAACAGAGTACTGATTAAAGGGTATGAATACTTATGTAAATGTGATATTTTCGGGTAGTTGTTTTTAAAATAAATTTGCAAAAATGTCTGAACCTGTTTTTTGCTTTGATATTGTGTGTAGATTGATGAGAGGAAAAAAACATTTTAATCAATTTTAGAATAAAATAATGTAATGAATCAAAATGTGTTAAAAGTCAAGGTGCTGTATCTCCATGAAGACCGACAGGTCCCTGTGTAATTCCTCCTGACTTGGCAGTGGTCCAGTGTTGGGAGAGGGAGATATCAGTAAGGTCTAAAAATAGAATTATGTATAATTAATTGTATAATTATTTCATAGTGACTATGTACATGGTGAAGACAATATGAAAAATGAAACAAATGAAAATATAAACCTAAATTATATTTTTAGTAAAAGTTCAATATGGTGTTATCCTGTAGTGTTTTAATCTCTCTGTGTGTCTGTGTCTATTTCTGTGTGTTGTGAATTGGTGAGATATTGAATAAATAATGAGTTGATTTGTATCACATTATTCTAGGTCAGTGTATTCCAAACCTCTCCTCTGGGACCCCAAGGGGCTGCATGTTTTAGTTCTTACCCGAGAACAAACACCTTAGATTAAACTAATTAACTCATTATCATCAAGCCTTTGATTAGTAGAATCAGTTGTGATAGGACAAAAACATTTATTTAGTTTTTATTAAAATGTTTATCTACCTGCCCAGGGACTACAGTTGAAAACTAGCTCGCTGGCTAAATCTGTCACATTTACAGACATGTTGATTGATGTGCAGAATCTCTGTCAAATACATTTTCAATAAATAAAATGAAAAGCAATGAAATGTATTTATGTGTCTCTGTGGTCCTTTAATAAATGTGATTAGTTCAATGTAACGTCATCTACTACACATTGTAATCAGTCTGTTTGGGGTTTGCAGAATCATTGTCTATCATTGGTTACCCATCCTGTCATGTGACCCTAACCCTACCATAACAACACAGATATGACGTCTAGCGTCATTCTGCCGAACCTGGTTGTTGTCACACTGCCCTCTGCTGGTAGCACTGCAAAACATCACGCAATCAAATCCTGAAATAAAATAATACAAAATCCACTTTTACCAGATAGAATATGAATTTATGGGCTGAACACCTGCATGAAGTGTATGAAGACTTTATATGACATAAATATGAACATATAATATAAACCTATACGTGTTGAACGCGTCGACTGTGTTGAAATGGGAAGTAGCCAACATTTTATAAGGAAGTAGAGAAATAACGGTCGAAGAAACATGTTTGAGGTTTGTAGCTTTTTACAATTTAATATAGAAAAGTGTTTGAGAAGTTAGACTATTGTACAGAGAGGTGATTTAGGGGGTTAAACATCCGCATAAATGTGAAGTTATTACAATACTGATTTCAACTTTCAAGAATAATAATTGTAGGCTTTTATGTTGATTTATATTGATTATCCTAATTAATATGATGTGATGTTATAGGCTATGAGGTATAGAGTAGTTGTTATAGGCGATTGATAGCACATTATCGTGATTTGCTATCCGCGTGATCCCCAACACAGTCGACACTTTGCGTTGTTTCAATTCCCGAAAGAAGACGTGCATCGGAAATGTGTAAATCTGTCGCTAAAGAAACTAGTCCGTCTCGTCAAGTCGGTCAAGTAAAAGTGACATGCAACAAATTGGCACATAAACGATGTAAATGTTGACTAAATCAGGGTTCCCAAAAGTCAGTCCGGCTCTGAATTACCTGAATTTGAAACTCGTTGTCGTTCCAAAACATTTTACAACGGTTTGGTACGGTGGGCACTAAATAGTACACCCCAGTTCAACAATCAAACGTACTTGCCAGACAAACCAATGTTTCGATTTTTTGACATTTTCTTGCATAACAAAGCAATGCGTATAACCTTGTAGGCAACTATTAAACCAGAACAAGAAACGATGGTGTGTAGGCTGTATTCTCTTAAAGGGTTAGGAAGAAATATCTGTCAGCTATTTTAACTTAAGCTCCCGAGTGGCGCAGCGGTCTAAAACACTGCATCACTACATACCCGGGTTCGATCGCGGGCTGTAACCGTCCGTGATCTGGAGACCCATAGGGCTGCGCACAATTTGGCCCAGAGTCGTGCGGGTTAGGGGACTTAATGTTACATAAATATGAACGTATAATATACAAACCTATACGTGTTGAACGCGTCGACTGTGTTGAAATGGGAAGTAGCCAACATTTTATAAGGAAGTAGAGAAATAACGATCGAAGAAACATGTTTCAGGTTTGTAGCCTTTTACAATTTAATATAGAAAAGTGTTTGAGAACTTAGACTATTGTACAGAGAGGTGATTTGGGGGGTAAAACATCCGCAGAATTGTGAAGTTATTACAATACTGATTTCAACTTTCAAGAATAATCATTTTAGGATTTTATGTTGATTTATATTGATTATCCTAATTAATATGTGATGTTATAGGCTATGAGGTATAGAGTTGTTGTTATAGGCGATTGATTGCACATTATAATGTCTACTACCGTCTTTCAATGTAAAGTAGATGTCTATAATGTATTTTAGTTGTGTGTGGAGCCCATGTAGACTAGCTGTTGTTATGGAGTCAGGGGATCCAACCAGGTAGACTAGCTGTTGTTATGGAGTCAGGGGATCCAACCAGGTAGACTAGTTGTTGTTATGGAGTCAGGGGATCCAACCAGGCAGAATAGCTGTTGTTATGGAGTCAGGGGATCCAACCAGGTAGACTAGCTGTTGTTATGGAGTCAGGGGATCCAACCAGGTAGACTAGCTGTTGTTATGGAGTCAGGGGATCCAACCAGATAGACTAGCTGTTGTTATGGAGTCAGGGGATCCAACCAGGTAGGCTAGCTGTTGTTATGGAGTCAGGGGATCCAACCAGGTAGACTAGCTGTTGTTATGGAGTCAGGGGATCCAACCAGGTAGACTAGCTGTTGTTATGGAGTGAGGGGATACAACCAGGTAGACTAGCTGTTGTTATGGAGTCAGGGGATCCAAGTCAAATCAAAAGAATAACATATTGGACCTTGTATGTTTAATAACATATTGGACTGTGTATGTTTAATAACATATTGGACTGTGTATGTTTCATAACATATTGGACTGTGTATGTTTAATAACATATTGGACTGTGTATGTTTAATAACATATTGGACTGTGTATGTTTAATAACATATTGGACTGTGTATGTTTCATAACATATTGGACTGTGTATGTTTAATAACATATTGGATTTTGTATGTTATTAAACATACACAGTTAATAACATATTGGACTGTGTATGTTTAATAAGATATTGGATTGTGCATGTTTAATAACATATTGGATTGTGTATGTTTAATAACATATTGGACTGTGTATGTTTAATAACATATTGGATTGTGTATGTTTAATAACATATTGGACTGTGTATGTTTAATAACATATTGGACTGTGTATGTTTAATAACATATTGGACTGTGTATGTTTAATAACATATTGGACTGTGTATGTTTAATAACATATTGGACTGTGTATGTTTAATAACATATTGGATTGTGTATGTTTAATAACATATTGGACTGTGTATGTTTAATAACATATTGGACTGTGTATGTTTAATAACATATTGGACTGTGTATGTTTAATAACATATTTGATTGTGTATGTTTAATAACATATTGGACTGTGTATGTTTAATAACATATTGGATTGTGTATGTTTGAATAGAATATGAAGTCGCTGATTGTACTCTTTGACCACAGATAGTAAATGTGTTTAACCATCATTGTTTATGGTTCTTCAACAATGTTCAGAAATATTGACTGTTCTGTTATTTCTTATTGTAGCTGAGTGAGCTGTGACTTACATCTAAAATGAGTCTCTCTGGGGAGAGAGAGGAGGAGACCACTGCCTCTAAAATGAGTCTCTCTGGGGAGAGAGAGGAGGGGACCACTGCCTCTAAAATGAGTCTCTCTGGGGAGAGAGAGGAGACCACTGCCTCTAAAATGAGTCTCTCTGGGGAGAGAGAGGAGGGGACCACTGCCTCTAAAATGAGTCTCTCTGGGGAGAGAGAGGAGGAGACCACTGCCTCTAAAATGAGTCTCTCTGGGGAGAGAGAGGAGACCACTGCCTCTAAAATGAGTCTCTCTGGGGAGAGAGAGGAGACCACTGCCTCTAAAATGAGTCTCTCTGGGGAGAGAGAGGAGGGGACCACTGCCTCTAAAATGAGTCTCTCTGGGGAAAGAGAGGAGGAGACCACTGCCTCTAAAATGAGTCTCTCTGGGGAGAGAGAGGAGACCACTGCCTCTAAAATGAGTCTCTCTGGGGAGAGAGAGGAGACCACTGCCTCTAAAATGAGTCTCTCTGGGGAGAGAGAGGAGACCACTGCCTCTAAAATGAGTCTCTCTGGGGAGAGAGAGGAAACCACTGCCTCTAAAATGAGTCTCTCTGGGGAGAGAGAGGAGACCACTGCCTCTAAAATGAGTCTGTCTGGGGAGAGAGAGGAGGGGACCACTGCCTCTAAAATGACTCAAGACACCAGTTCTAAGAGGTAAGAGATTAAATGTAAAATATACAGTTATCTTAAAGATATAAACTAAAGAGAAAAGTGTTCCCACATTACATAAACTGTAGGTCTACATCATTCATTTAAAAGGCCAACAATGGATTTACCAATTGCAGACTGTAGCTTTATAAAGAAACATCAGGACTTCTAGAAGTTCCACTATACAGTTGTTAAAATGAAGTAGATGAGGTATTGATGAGATATTGATGAGGTGATCTGTCTCCCTGTTTTGTTCAGTGTCCAGAAGCCCAGAGCAGAGTCACCTACAACCAGCCTGCTATCAATGAAGAGTGATCAGCCACCTGCTTTCAGCCAGGAACCATTACCAGATGACAATAAGGAAGTGGAGAGTTTGGGCAGTGAGGATGCATTAAAGATCACACACAACCTTCTGGACAGAAGAAGTAAGACTGTGTTTCATTCAATATTACAAAGAACGGTACAAAGGCCCTTATAAAACACACAAACAAACTTATGAGTCCCAACTCTCATTGTTTTCCTACAGGTCAAACTCTGCTGACAGTCCAACAAGACATTAAGGCTAAACTGAAACACAAGTATCAACACATATCTGAAGGAATTGGACACCATGGAAACAAAAGTCTGTTCAAGGACATCTACACAGAGCTCTACATCACAGAGGGTGGAAGTGGAGGGCTCAATACTGAACATGAGGTTAGACAGATAGAGATGGCATCCAAGATACAAACTACACAAGAGACATCAATCAAATGCAATGACATCTTCAAGCCTTTACCTGGACAAGACAAACCTATCAGAACTGTGCTGACAAAAGGAATCGCTGGCATTGGAAAAACAGTCTCTGTGCAGAAGGTCATCCTTGACTGGGCAGAGGGAAAAGCAAATCAGGACGTTAATTTCATGTTTCCTCTTCCTTTCCGTGATCTGAACCTGAAAAAGGACCAATACAGTCTGATGCAACTTCTTTCCCACTACTTCCCAGAGCTGAAAGAGATTGACAGCATTGAAGATGGTGAAACCAAAACTGTTTTCATTTTTGATGGTCTGGATGAGTCTCGACTTCCTCTAGACTTCAAAAACAATGAGAAGTGCTGTGATGTCACGAAGCCAACCTCAGTGGACGTGCTGCTGACAAACCTCATCGAGGGGAATCTGCTTCCCTCTGCTCTCCTCTGGATAACCTCACGGCCTGCAGCAGCCAATCAGATCCCTCCTGAGTGTGTTGACCAGGTGACAGAGGTACGAGGGTTCAATGATCCACAGAAGGAGGAGTACTTCAGGAAGAAAATCACAGATCAGAATATGGCCAATGAAATCATCAAACACATGAAGACATCAAGGAGCCTCCACATCATGTGCCACATGCCAGTCTTCTGTTGGATATCAGCCACTGTCCTTGAGATGATCCTGAAAGAGGCAGAGAAGGATGAAGTCCCCAAAACTCTGACCCAGATGTACTCACACTTCATACTCATCCAAATCATTGTGAAGAACAGGAAGTACAACAAAGCCACAGAGACAAACTCAAAGGAACTGTCTCAGTCAGACAAAGAGATGATCCTGAAACTGGCAAAGCTGGCTTTCCAACAACTGCAGAAGGGCAACCTGATCTTCTATGAGGAGGACCTGAGAGAGTGTGGCCTTGATGTCACAGAGGCATCAGAGTACTCAGCATTGTGTACAGAGATCTTTAAAGAAGAATCTGGGCTGTACCAAGAGAAGGTCTACAGCTTTGTGCATCTGAGCATTCAGGAGTTTCTAGCAGCAGTGCATGCTTTAGAATCATGTCTGGACAAGAAGGAAAATGTTTTCTCCCCCACTAGTGATGATGAAGAGAAGGAGTCAATCCAGTTGTCTGACTTACACAGGAGCGCAGTGGACCAGGCCTTGAAGAGTGAGAATGGACACCTGGACCTGTTCCTCCGCTTCCTTCTGGGTCTCTCACTGGCGTCCAATCAGAATCTGTTAAGAGGCCTTCTGACACAGACAGGAAGTACAACACAGAGCAATGAGGAAATAGTTGAGAGAACAGTCAGGTACCTTTCAGACAAGATCAAAAGGGAATCCTCACCAGAAAGGATCATCAACTTGTTCCACTGTCTGAATGAACTTGGTGCCAACTCTCTAGTTGAAAACATGCAGACCTCCATGCGATCAGGAACTCTTTCAGAAACAGAGCTAAAACCTAACCAATGTTCAGCCCTGGCCTACCTGTTACTGATGTCAGAGGAGGTGCTGGAGGAGTTTGACCTGAAGACATACAACACATCAGAGAAAGGTTATCAGAGGTTGCAGCCGGTAGTGAAAACCTGCAAGAGAGCACTGTAAGTTCTGTTATTGAGTTGATGTTTACAGTATCATTATAATGAAGGATTTGTATATCTAACAGATTATCTCCTCTCTCCAGACTGGATCACTGTAAGCTCACATATACATTCTGTGAGACTCTGGCCTCAGCTCTGCAGACACCAAACTCCCCCCTGAGAGAACTGGACCTCAGCTACAATGACCTGGAAGACAGAGGAGTGGAGCTGCTCTGTGTTGGACTAACCAGTCCACTCTGCAACATACAGACACTAGTGTGAGTTAAATATCTTGACTGAGTTAGTATGTACTTAACATTGTTTAATCATGTCCTTCTGTTATTGTCTTAATGCATCTCATTATTCTTAAAGCTTTGCATATTTGACAGTGTATCGACATATCCCCTCTCTCCAGACTGGATGGCTGTAAACTCACATATAAATCCTGTGAGACTCTGGCCTCAGCTCTGCAGACACCAAACTCCCCCCTGGGAGAACTGGACCTCAGCTACAATGACCTGGAAGACAGAGGAGTGGAGCTGCTCTGTGATGGACTAACCAGTCCACTCTGCAACATACAGACACTAGTGTGAGTTAAATATCTTGACTGAGTTAGTATGTATTTAACATTGGTTAATCATGTCCTTCTGTTATTGTCTTAATGCATCTCATTATTGTTAAAGCTTTGTATATTTAACAGTGTATCGACATATCCCCTCTCTCCAGACTGGATGGCTGTAAACTCACATATAAATCCTGTGAGACTGTGGCCTCAGCTCTGCAGACACCAAACTCCCCCCTGAGAGAACTGGACCTCAGCTACAATAACCTGGAAGACAGAGGAGTGGAGCTGCTCTGTGTTGGACTAACCAGTCCACTCTGCAACATACAGACACTAGTGTGAGTTAACTTTCTTCAGTATGAGTTATTATGTGGATGTTTTAAACCTGTTGAGGATAGAGGGCGCTATTTTCACTTTGGGGAAAAATCGTGCCCAATTTAAACTGCCTCGTACTCTATTCTTGCTCGTACAATATGCATATTATTATTACTATTGGATAGAAAACACTCTCAAGTTTCTAAAACCGTTTGAATTATATCTGTGAGTAAAACAGAACTCATTTTGCAGCAAACTTCCTGTCAGAAAGTGAAAAATCTGAAATCGAGGCTCTGTTCCAGGGCCTGCCTATCATTTTGCTTGAAATGTATGACTATACATGCACTTCATACGCCTTCCACTAGATGTCAATAGGCTGTGAGAGGTGAAATGGGGTTTCTAGGTATTTCTATGGTCAAAAGAGAGCGCTTTGAATGACATGACCCTCCGAATTCCTTTGTTCAGGAAGCGCATAAAGGTCACCAGTATTGGCTTCTGAAAAGCATTCGCTATAGACGCCTAATATCTCCGGCTTTGATTTTATTTGATAAATGTGATAATATCATCGTAAAGTATGTTTTTTCAATATAGTTTTATCCGATTATTGAAATTTTTTCGGGAGTTTAGGCGTGTTGCGTTCTTTGCGTTTGGTGACGAAGGAGAGCTTAGCGCCACTTGGCTAGTTTTGCTTGCTCATTCGAGAGGGAAAAATGCCTTTCTAAAACCAAACAACGATTGTTCTGGACAAAGGACCCATTGTACAACATTCTGATGGAAGATCATCAAAAGTAGGACCCATTTATGATGTTATTTCATATATCTGTTGAACATGTTTACTTTTAGTTTGCGCCCAGATTTTGGGCACTCTCTCGCCATAACGTAAGCTGCATGTCGTAATGAAGTTATTTTTAGAATTCTAACACGGCGATTGCATTAATAACTAGTGTATCTATCATTTCCTATACAACATGTATTTTTTAGTAAAGTTTATGAATAGTTATTTGGTCAGAATAGGTGAGTGTCAGAAATATATCCGGACATTCTGGGAAAAAGATGCTAAGTTTTCACAATGTATAACCACGGATTTCAGCTCTAAATATGCACATTTTCGAACAAACCATATATGTATTGTGTAATATGATGTTATAGGACTGTCATCTGATGAAGTTTATGAAGGTTAGTGAAAAAATTTATATCTTTTGCTGGTTTATTCGCTATCGCTAATGTGCCTATTGCTATCGCTAACGTGCCTTGAATGAATGAATGCGGTTGTGTGGTGGGCTATTGTAGTAAGCTAATATAATGCTATATTGTGTTTTCGCTGTAAAACACTTAAAAAATCGGAAATATTAACTGGATTCACAAGATGTTTGTCTTTAATTTGCTGTACACCATGTATTTTTCAGAAATGTTTTATGATGAGTATATAGGTATTTCACGTTGGTCTCTATAATTACTCTGGCTGCTTCGGTGCTATTTTTGATGGTAGCTGTGATGGTAGCTGCAATGTAAAACTGATTTATACCTCAAATATGCACATTTTTCGAACAAAAAATAGATTTATTGTATAACATGTTATAAGACTGTCATCTGATGAAGTTGTTTCTTGGTTAGTTTGGTTGGTTCTTGGTTAGTTTGCTTGGTTATGTGCAAGCTACCTGTGCTGTGAAAAATGTCTGTGCTTTTTTGTATTTGGTGGTGAGCTAACATAAATATACGTGGTGTTTTCGCTGTAAAACATTTAAAAAATCGGACATGTTGACTGGATTCACAAGATGTGTATCTTTCATTTGCTGTATTGGACTTGTTAATGTGTGAAAGTTAAATATTTCTAAAAAATATCTTTTGAATTTCGCGCTCTGCCTTTTCAGTGGAATGTGGGAGGAGTTCCGCTAGCGGAACCCCGGGGCTAGACAGGTTTAAACATGTGTTAATCATGTGCTCTTCTGCCCTCTAGTCTGGGTCAGTGTGGTCTGACAGAGGGTTGCTGTTCAGATCTGGCCTCAGTCCTGAGTTCACCCAACTCACAACTGAAACACCTGGAGCTGAGAGACAATGACCTGCAGGACTCAGGAGTTACACTGCTGTCTTCTGGACTGGAGGATCCAGACTGTAAACTACACACACTGGGGTAAGTACAGCTGTTTCAGTCAGGTCGGTACTGAGCTGAGTTACACTGCTGTCTGCTGGACTGGAGGATCCCGACTGTAAACTACACTCACTGGGGTAAGTACAGCTGTTTCAGTCAGGTCTGTACTGAGCTTAGTAAAACAAATAGTCTGAAAATCTGATGTTTTATCACAATGCTTGTGTCATGGACAAATGTATGGGTTTCCTACAAGATGATTGACACCAGTACACCAACCTAGACAGCTGTTGTGTCTCTCTGTAGGCTGTCTGGCTGTCTGGTCACAGAGGAGGGCTGTGCTGCTCTGTCTTCAGCTCTGAGGTCAAACCCCTCCCACCTGAAAGAGCTGGACCTGAGCTACAATCACCCAGGAGACTCTGCAGGGGGACTGCTTTCAGCTGCTCTGGTGGATCCCACATATAAACTGATGAAGCTGAAGTAAGTCAGAATAGATGTCCTAATAGTGTGAGCAGCGGTTGTGTCATATGTAGTGTAGTAGGGTCAGTAACATGAGGGCATGATGGGAGAATTAAGAGGAAGTTTACCCAGCAGGCTTAGCACTCCATCACAGCATACATCATCACCACATGAATACTCTTCTTCTGCATCTCTGATATCCTGTTTGAATTGTACTCTGTTCTGTATGCAGTAGGTAGGATAGAATACCTGTATGTCTCTAGTAAGGAATTGTACTCCGTTCTGTATGGAGTAGGTAGTATAGAATACTTGTATGTCTCTAGTAATGAATTGTACTCCATTCTGTATGCAGTAGGTAGGATAGAATACCTGTATATCTCTAGTAATGAATTGTACTCCGTTCTGTATGCAGTAGGTAGTATAGAATACTTGTATGTCTCTAGTAATGAATTGTACTCCGTTCTGTATGCAGTAGGTAGGATAGAATACCTGTATGTCTCTAGTAAGGAATTGTACTCCGTTCTGTATGCAGTAGGTAGTATAGAATACTTGTATGTCTCTAGTAATGAATTGTACTCCGTTCTGTATGCAGTAGGTAGGATAGAATACCTGTATATCTCTAGTAATGAATTGTACTCCGTTCTGTATGCAGTAGGTAGGATAGAATACCTGTATGTCTCTAGTAATGAATTGTACTCCGTTCTGTATGCAGTAGGTAGGATAGAATACCTGTATGTCTCTAGTAATGAACTTGGATAGTGCACCAGAACACAACAATATTGTTTAAATGTTGACTGCTTTATTAGGTCTTTGTCAGTCAATAACCTGTTTCTCCTACAGTGTGGATCATGGTGGAGAGTGCAGGCTGAAATCAGGGCTGAGGAAATGTAAGTCTCTTCAATCCTAATTAACTGTGTATTCAGAACTATAGTAACATAGTAACTAATCAATACTTGTTCTGTACCTACAAAACAACATTTTATGTGAAGATGTGGTTTGATTATACTCTCCTTTTGTCTACAGATGCCTGTCATCTCACCCTGGACCCAAATACAGCAAACCCAAACCTGATACTGTCTGAGGGGAACAGGAAGGTGACATGGGTGGAAGAGAAGCAGCATTATGAAGACCCTCCAGACAGATTTGACTGTCATCCCCAAGTTCTCTGCAGAGAAGGCTTATCTGGATGTCGTTATTACTGGGAGGTGGAGATGGATGGTGACATGGCTGACATTGGTGTGGTGTACAAAGGAATAAACAGGAAGGGAGATGAGGATGACAGTAGAATTGGAGCCAATAGGAAGTCCTGGAGTTTATACTGCTATGATAGTGGTTATTTATTTTGCCAAGCTGGAGTCAACAGATCCATCTCTGGTCCTGTTCCTAACAGAGTTGGAGTGTTTCTGGACTGGTCAGCTGGTACTTTGTCCTTCTATATTGTGTCCTCCTCTGGTACACTGACACACCTTTACACAGAACACACCACATTCACTGAACCCCTCTATCCTGGATTTGAGGTTTCCTCCTCAGTGACCCTGTGTCAGATAGATGACCAACACATTCAGAGGTGAGTCATAGCAATGTTTTATCATTTGTTTCCCTCTGGAATCATTTCTATAATTAGATTAGTAGTAGTGGTGTGTTTTAATGTGTTCTGTTAGACCTATAGTATGTTAGATTAGTAGTAGTAGTGTGGTTTAATGTGTTCTGTTGGACCTACAGACAGTTAGATTAGTAGTAGTAGTGGTGTGTTTCAATGTGTTCTGTTGGACCTACAGACAGTTAGATTAGTAGTAGTGGTGTGTTTTAATGTGTTCTGTTGGACCTACAGTCAGTTAGATTAGTAGTAGTGGTGTGATTTAATGTGTTCTAGTGGACCTACAGACAGTTAGATTAGTAGTAGTGGTGTGTTTTAATGTGTTCTGTTGGACCTACAGACAGTTAGATTAGTAGTAGTAGTGGTGTGTTTTAATGTGTTCTGTTGGACCTACAGACAGTTAGATTAGTAGTAGTGGTGTGTTTTAATGTGTTCTGTTGGACCTACAGACAGTTAGATTAGTAGTAGTGGTGTGTTTTAATGTGTTCTGTTGGACCTACAGACAGTTAGATTAGTAGTAGTGGTGTGTTTTAATGTGTTCTGTTGGACCTACAGACAGTTAGATTAGTAGTAGTTATATTAGTAGTAGTTATATTAGTAGTAGTTATATTAGTAGTAGTGGTGTGTTTTAATGTGTACTGTTGGACCTACAGACTGTTAGATTAGTAGTAGTGGTGTGTTTTAATGTGTTCTGTTGGACCTACAGACAGTTAGATTAGTAGTAGTGGTGTGTTTTAATGTGTTCTGTTGGACCGACAGACAGTTAGATTAGTAGTAGTGGTGTGATTTAATGTGTTCTAGTGGACCTATAGACAGTTCGATTAGAAGTAGTGGTTTGTTTTAATGTGTTCTGTTGGTCCTATAGACAGTAAGATTAGTAGTAGTGGTGTGTTTTAATGTGTTCTGTTGGACCTACAGACTGTTAGATTAGTAGTAGTGGTGTGTTTTAATGTGTTCTGTTGGACCGACAGACAGTTAGATTAGTAGTAGTGGTGTGATTTAATGTGTTCTAGTGGACCTATAGACAGTTCGATTAGAAGTAGTGGTTTGTTTTAATGTGTTCTGTTGGACCTACAGACAGTTAGATTAGTAGTAGTGGTGTGTTTTAATGTGTTCTGTTGGACCTACAGACAGTTAGATTAGTAGTAGTGGTGTGTTTTAACTTCTAGTTCCTCCCAAACCCGGATCCGGGAGCACCCCCATCAGTAAAAAAGCTGACTAGCATAGCCTAGCATAGCGTCACAAGTAAATACTAGCATCTAAATATCATTAAATCACAAGTCCAAGACACCAGATGAAAGATACACATCTTGTGAATCCAGCCATCATTTCTGATTTTTAAAATGTTTTACAGGGAAGACACAATATGTAAATCTATTAGCTAACCACGTTAGCAAAAGACACCACTTTTTTTACTCCACCAGTTTTTTACTCCATCAGTAGCTATCACAATTTCGACCAAATAAAGATATAAATAGCCACTAACCAAGAAACAACTTCATCAGATGACAGTCTGATAACATATTTATTGTATAGCATATGTTTTGTTAGAAAAATGTGCATATTTCAGGTATAAATCATAGTTTACCATTGCAGCCACCATCACAACTCTCACCAAAGCGACTAGAATAACTACAGAGAGCAACGTGTATTACCTAATTACTCATCATAAAACATTTCTTAAAAATACACAGCGTACAGCAATTGAAAGACACAGATCTTGTGAATCCAGACAATATTTCAGATTTTCTAAGTGTTTTACAGCGAAAACACAATATAGCGTTATATTAGCTTACTACAATAGCAAACATCACAACAGCATTGATTCAAGCCAAACATAGCGATTACGTATAAACCACCAAAATATATTAATTTTTTCACTAACCTTCTCAGAATTCTTCAGATGACAGTCCTATAACATCATATTACACAATGCATATAGAGTTTGTTCGAAAATTTGCATATTTAGCGGCACAAATCATGGTTATACAATGAGAAAAGTAGCCAAGCTGCAAAGAAAATGTCAGGAGAAATCTTGGGAAAGGCACCTATTCTAATCGAAAACTATTCATAAACTTGACTAAAAAATACAAGTTGGACAGCAAATGAAAGATAAATTAGTTCTTAATGCAATCGCTGGGTTAGATTTTTAAAATTAACGTTACTTCAAGCATACAGCGTGCGCTAAAGCGAGACCGCACCGAAATTCATGGCGGAAATATTATTTAACATTTGTCAACATAAGTACGAATTAACAGCATAAAGACTGCTTACTATTAGCTGAGCTTCCATCAGAATCTTGGGCAAGGTGTCCTTTCTCCAGAACAATCGTCTTTGGGTTGAAAGATGTCCTCTTGTCCGGTCGAAATAGCCGCTAATGTTAGCCACCAACTGGAGAGGTGTCCAACTCGTGAAAGCGCATGACAAAGAAATCCCAGAAAATCGCAATAAACTGCTATAAACTGCTATAAGTCGGTTTAAATTAACTACCTTATGATGTCTATAACCTTTCACGAGCCTCTACCCCGGGTCCGGGAGCACCCCCCACCCCCCCCACACACTAATTAGCATAGCTAGCATAGCTTCAAAAGTAGATAGTAGCATCTAAATATCATTAAATCACAAGTCCAAGACACCAGATGAAAGATACAGATCTTGTGAATAAAGCCACCATTTCAGATTTTTAAAATGTTTTACAGGGAAGACAAAATATGTAAATCTATTAGCTAAACACGTTAGCAAAATACACCACTATTCTAACTCCATCAGTTTCTTACTCCTTCAGGTGCTATCACCAATTCGGCTCAACTAAGATATTGATATCCACTAACCAAGAAAAAACCTCTTCAGATGACAGTCTGATAACATATTCATGGTATAGGATAGTTTTTGTTAGAAAAAAGTGCATATTTCAGGTAGAAATCACAGTTTACAATTGCACCGACCATCGCAAATCGACTAGAATTACTAGATAGAGCAACGTGTATGACCAATTTACTCATCATAAAACATTTCATAAAAATAGACAAAGCATAGCAATGGAAAGACCCAGTTCTTGTGATTTCAGACCATATTTCAGATTTTCTAAGCGTTTTTCAGCGAAAACACAATAAATCGATAAGTTAGCATACCACATGTGCAAACGTTACCAGAGCATCGATTCCAGCCAAAGAGCGCTATAACGTAATCACCGCCAAAATATATTAATTTTTTCACTAACCTTCTCAGAATTCTTCCGATGACACTCCTGTAACATCATTTTACAATATACATATACAGTTTGTTCGAAAAGGTGCATATTTAGCCATACAAAACCGTGGTTACACAATAAAAATACTAGGAAATCAAGCCTCAATATGTCTGACGTCATCTATCAGAGTGATCTAGTTTAATTGAAAGCTAATCATATACTTGACTAAAAAATACAGGGTTTACAGGAATCGAAAGACAAATTAGTTCTTAATGCAACCGCTGATTTACATTTTTAAAATTATCCTTACTTTTCAATACAGGGTTCGCCAAGTGAAGCTATACCAAACAAAATGGCGAAATATGCGTTTAAAATATTTCGACAGAAACACGATTTATCATATTAAATATTGCTTACTTTGAGCTGTTCTTCCATCAGATTCTTGGGCAATGTATCCTTTCTATGTTATAAACGTCTTTTGGTCGATAGATGTCCTCTGTCCTTCGAAATGTCCACCACCAACGACCGACCTCCCAAAATGTGTCCAAACTTTCAGAGTGCACGACAAATAAATTCCTCAGAATCGCACTAAACGGATATAAATTGCTATAAAACGGTTCAAATTAACTACATTATGATGTTTTTAACAACTATAACGACTGAAAACATGACCGGAGAAATATTGCTGGTTAGAAAACGATTTGGAACGAGGCAGGTCCGATGGCCTTCACGCTTCAGGCGCACGTTGAGAAAGGGGGGTCTCTGTACATTTTGGTCTTTTATAATGGCTGTGAATGTCCCATCGATTTCATTGAAAACGTGATGACGTACAGACACCCAGAGGAAGACGTAGGCAGTGTCGGTTTCTTCATAGCATTCACTGTCGCCTTAAAAACAGACCCCAGATCAGAGGTAAAAATTTCTGAAATCTGAACCCTGTCATGAAAAGTGCTGTAGAAATTGTTCTGTACCACTCAGAGACAAAATTCCAACTTCTATAGAAACTAGAAGGTGTTTTCTATCCAATAATAACAATAATATGCATATTGTACGATCAAGAATTTAGCACGAGGCAGTTTAATTTGGAGACACAAATATGCTAATGCGGAACAGCACCCCCTATAGTTCCAAGAAGTTAACTTCTTGGAACTATAGGGGGTGCTGTTCCGCATCTTTCATCTGGTGTCTTGGACTTGTGATTTAATGATATTTAGATGCTACTATCTACTTGTGAAGCTATGCTAGCAATGCTAATCAGTGTGTGGGGGGATGGGGGGTGCTCCCGGACCCGGGGTAGAGGCTCGTTAGAGGTTAACACCTATAACGAATAAAAACATGACCGGAGATATAGAACTACTAAAACGAAAGCGTTTGCAGGACGCCATTGTGATGTCTTCTTGCGCCAGGCGCACCGTTGAAAAGGACGGTACTTCCGTTCCACGGTCTTATATAGGGTCCCAGATTGCGCAATCCACTCCATTCAAATTCTCCCCGCTTACTGACATCTAGAGGAAGGCGTATGCAGTGCATGTAGCCCGATGGCTTACATGGGGACTTATAAACTGACCTCAGAACAGGGACCTCGATTTCTGAAATCTCACTCCCTGACAGGAAATGTGCTGCAGAATGAGTTCTGTTTCACTCAGAGAAATAATTCAAACGGTTTTAGAAACTAGAGAGTGTTTCCTATCCAATAGTAATAATAATATGCATATTGTATGAGCAAGAATTGAGTACGAGGCAGTTTAATTTGGGAACTCATTTTTACTAAGTCGAAATGGCGCCCCCATAGGCTCAAGAAGTTAACCTGTTATGGCTGCAGGGCGGTGCCGGTACACTTATGACAACAGCCCGTCCAAGTGCAGGGCGCGAAATTCAAAAGATATTTTTTAGAAATATTTAACTTTCACACATTAACAAGTCCAATACAGCAAATGAAAGATAAACATCTTGTGAATCCAGCCAACATGTCCGATTTTTATAATGTTTTACAGCGAAAACACCACGTATATTTATGTTAGCTCACCACCAAATACAAAAAAGGACAGACATTTTTCACAGCACAGGTAGCATGCACAAAACCAACCTAACTAACCAAGAACCAACCAAACTAACCAAGAAACAACTTCATCAGATGACAGTCTTATAACGTGTTATACAATAAATCTATGTTTTGTTCGAAAAATGTGCATATTTGAGGTATAAATCAGTTTTACATTGCAGCTACCATCACAGCTACCGTCACAAATAGCACCGAAGCAGGCAGAGTAATTACAGACACCAACGTCAAATACCTAAATACTCATCATAAAACATTTCTGAAAAATACATGGTGTACAGCAAATTAAAGACAAACATCTTGTGAATCCAGCCAATATTTCCGATTTCTTAAGTGTTTTACAACGAAAACACAATATAGCATTATATTAGCTTACCACAATAGCCAGAAACACAAGCCATTTACCAGCAGCAAAAGTTAGCGATCGTAGCAAACCAGCAAAAGATATATAATTTTTGACTAACCTTGATAAGCTTCATCAGAAGACAGTCCTATAACATCAGGTTATACATACACTTATGTTTTGTTCGAAAATGTGCATATTTAGAGCTGAAATCAGTGGTTATACATTGTGCTAACGTAGCATCTTTTTCCCAGAATGTCCGGATATTTTTATGACACTCACCTATTCTGACCAAATAACTATTCATAAACGTTACTAAAAAATACATGTTGTATAGGAAATGATAGATACACTAGTTCTTAATGCAATCGCCGTGTTAGAATTCTAAAAATAACTTCATTACGACATCCAGCTTACGTTATAGCGAGAGAGTGCCCAAAATCTGGGCGCAAACTATTAGTAAACATGTTCCGACAGATATATGAAATAGCATCATAAATGGGTCCTACTTTTGTTGAGCTTCCATCAGAATGTTGTACAAGGGGTCCTTTGTCGGGAACAATCGTTGTTTGGTTTTAGAACGGCCTTTTTCCCTCTCGATTTAGCAAGCACACTTGCCAAGTGGCACGAATCTCTCCATCGTCAACAAACGGAAGAGAGCGGAACACGGCAAAACTCCCGAAAAAAATTCAATAATCTGATTAAACTATATTGAAAAAACATACTTTACGATGATATTGTCACATGTATCAAATAAAATCAAAGCCGGAGATATTAGTCGTCCATAACGTCAGCTTATCAGAAGGCAAATCCAGGTCCCTCCTCGCACTCTCCAGAAAACAGGAAACTGGTGACACGTCATGCCAAGAGCTATGATTCGAGTCCAGATCAAGTTACACACTCAATTTCTTCTCTCACTACTTGTCGACATCTAGTGGAAGACGTATGAAGTGCATCTAAACTAATAAATATCAAGGACTTTAATAGGCAGCCCCTAGAACAGTGCATAGATTTCAGATTTTCCACTTCCTGTCAGGAAGTTTGCTGCAAAAGGAGTTCTGTTTTACTCACAGATATAATTCAAACGGTTTCAGAAACTAGAGAGTGTTTTCTATCCAATAGTAATAATAATATGCATATTGTACGAGCAAGAATTGAGTACGAGGCCGTTTAAATTGGGCACGATTTTCCCCCAAAGTGAAAACAGCGCCCTCTGTCCTCAACAGGTTAATCAGTCTATCCTTCTGCTTTACCAACACCAGAGACCATGGTGGAGAGTGTTGGATCAAGCCTGGACCTGAGGACACCATAGACCATGGTGGAGAGTGTTGGATCAAGCCTGGACCTGAGAACACCAGAGACCATGGTGGAGAGAGTTGGATCAAGCCTGGACCTGAGAACACCAGAGACCATGGTGGAGAGTGTTGGATCAAGCCTGGACCTGAGAACACCAGAGACCATGGTGGAGAGTGTTGGATCAAGCCTGGACCTGAGAAATGTGAGTGTTAACTGATTTTAATTGTTTTTAAAGGAAAATAGTTGTTAAGCGTTCATTATTCACAATCATGCTCTATTTTGTCTAAACAGACTTAAAGGTAGAGTCAGCAATATGACGTAGAAGCACAAAGTAAACAGCATAGTGGGTCAATTTCTACAACAACTGAGAGCGTTGGAGCACAAGGCTAAACTTCTCCGCTGTAAGAGAGTGAAGAGAACCCTTGCACATGGGCAGATACTGTGTGTGACTGTGTGAGAGAGAAGTCAGGCATCTTGCTCATCACAATATCTGTGGTGCTGCTCGTACATCATCATTTAGCTGACTCTACCTTTAAGCTCTCATCCTAGGATCTACCAGAAATCAGATTCCCAACATCTACAAAATATGGACCAGAACGATGTTGTTTCCTGCTTCCACAAACATTAATTAATATAACACTTATGTCAGATTATGGTATGCTAATGAGTGTACATTCTGAGACTGTTGCTCACTGATATTCATTTTTATTACAAGTCTATTTAATAATTATTAATTCATTATTCGACAATATTGTCCATTTTAAATAACAACTACTTTTGACTTTAGGGATTCCTCAGAGTTGTAAGACCTGTGACCATGTTGAGGTAAGTCATAATGACAATTCTTACTTTTACATATCTGCAGGAGTCAGGCACAGTCTCAAAGCCAGGTGTGTACCAACCAACCATTCATACTGGGATATAGGCAGTCCTGTGTTCTGCTTTAGTAATATAGACACAGTCTCAAAGCCAGGTGTGTACTGACCAACCATTCATACTGGGATATAGACAGTCCTGTGTTCTGCTTTAGTAATATCAACACAGTCTCAAAGCCAGGTATGTCCTGACCAACCATTCATACTGGGATATAGACAGTCCTGTGTTCTGCTTTAGTAATATAAACACAGTCTCAAAGCCAGGTGTGTCCTGACCAACCATTCATACTGGGATATAGACAGTCCTGTGTTCTGCTTTAGTAATATAAACACTGTCTCAAAGCCAGGTGTGTACTGATCAACCATTCATACTGGGATATAGACAGTCCTGTGTTCTGCTTGTAGGCATGCAGGATTTTAGCTGTTGTCATATTTTGTCATTAGACAGTTTAATTGATAATTCACCAGCATTCCATGTAACATTGAATAAATACATTAGATTAGTTACTAATGGGCCAGTTTCCCAGACACAGATTAAGTCTAGTCCTGGACCTTAAAGAACTTTCTATTGAAACTTCCATTGAGCATGCTTTTTAGTCCAGCACTAGACTCAATCTGTGTCCAGAAAACAAGCCCCATATGTGTTACTGACATGCTTGTCCTTGTTCAGGACTCCACACACTGGCTTCAGATTGAACCCTTGACTTCCACTGTCCAGGGAGTGACAATGTTCAGGTAAAATAACTACTTTTAACATTTCATTCCACCTGCTAGTGTATTTCCCCATTACCTTTGGGAATAGTCTTCTAATCCAATCTCTCCGTTTGACCATTGACCCTCCCTACCATATCTTGATGTTGCCCTCAGACACAGGACACCCAAAGGGAGTTATGAGTGCACAGTGTCTGGGCTCCGCTGGCTGTGTGAGAGAGATGTCATTCTGAAGTATCACTTCAGGAACTGGGAACCCTACAGTCAACTTCTGAAATACATGCAGTACACACAAGGTGGTCCATTGCTGGACATCACTATGGAGTTAGGTGAACTGGAGGAAGTTCATCTGCCACACTGTGTCTGTTTAGGTAAAACCATATAGAAATAGTATTCAGAAAGACATTTCCATGTAACTGAGTTTCACTTCCTGAATGAATGAACTATTCTGGGAGTTTGAGTTTACTGTGATCTGGTACTGCATATTCTTTGTGTTTTAGTTGGATGAATAATGCAATATTTGTCTTTCTCTCCTTTGTATTGTGTTGTTCAGGGACTAACCTTTCCCTGAGGAATGAGATGAAGATTCTTCATGTAGAGGAACATGGAGTGTCTTTAGAGGAAGTGCATGAGGTCACCAGATTCCATGCTAAGATTCTCCATCCCAAGTTCTCAGCTATCTCTGTTATACTGAACTATATCCTTTCTTGGAACGTAGATGTCCACTGTGAGCTGATGCTCTATCTGACAGTGATGAAGGAAACACTAATTCCACGCCTATACCTGTTCCCCAGTAACCCCAGCCAAATACAGGTGAGGGACCATTATTATAGAGATGAGCTTAACTAAACAGTGGTGCAGTTTATGTTGACACTCATTAAATGTAGATAAGTGTGTTGCTAGTTTTCTGAATAATGTTTGAACAAGACTATACATTGACTGGCTGGGTATTTCATGCCTCGTTTCACAGGCTGTGGAACAACAGGAATCAAAGTTTCAAGGGTCTAAAAGGTCTCCCATCACAAGACCAGAGCAGTCCTTCAAACTGAATAGTTACTTCAGACTGAACATTCCCTGTTCTACCGCCATCAATCCACCGGTACAGTTTTAGTAGACTAAGAACATGAATCTGACATTTCAGTCACAGTTCTATCCATTGCTCTCTCTCTCTCACTCTCAATTCAATTCAAATGGCTTTATTTGCATGGGAAACATGTTTACATTGCTAAAGCAGTCTCTCCATCTCCCTCCAGAGGATTCATCTCATACATAGAGACACCACACCAAGCTTTTTCAAGGCGGTTGTGAAAATGACAGGGATTGACATTGAGATGGAGTTATTCAGTGATGATGAGAGGATAGTATGGACAGAAATAGTATCACGAGGTAGGAGCATATGTCAATCATCACTTTGTACTTTTGTACCAGATGCTATTTAGAGTGAAATAACCTCATGTTGTTTATCTTTCAGATGAATACTATCAGAACCAAGGTAAGACCCAGATGCAGACTGTCCAAGTAGCAGTGTTTATTGTAACAGGGGCAGGCAAAGACAGGTCAAGGCAGGCGGGGGTCAGTAAACCAGAGGTGGGTTAAAGGTACAGGTCGGCAGGCAGGCTCAGGGACAGGGGCAGCCAGAGTGGTCAGGCAGGCGGGCTCAGAGTCAGGACAGGCAAGGGTCAAAACCGGGAAGACAGGAAATGAGAGACTGGGGAAAAAACAGGAGCTGAGACACAACACTGGTTGCCTCGAACAAACAAGACAAACTGTCAACAGACAAACAGAGAACACAGGAATAAGTACACAGGGGGTAATGGGGAGATGGGTGATACCTGGAGGGGGGTGGAGACAATCACAAAGACAGGTGAAACAGATCAGGGTGTGACAGAATACGTCACTGACACCCATTCAACAAGTAAGTAAACATGAGAGTTACAATGCATTCGGAAAGTATTCAGACCCCTTGACATTTCCACATTTTCTTATGTTACAGCCTTGTTCTAAAATGGATACAATTGTTTTTTCCCCTCATCAATCTACACACAATACCCCATAATGACAAAGCAAAAATAGGTTTAGACATTTTTGCAAATGTATTAAAAATAAAAAACGATCACATTTACATACATGAAGGGAACATTTGGACATTTGCCGAATGGTTAGTGAGAAACACCATATGGCAAATGTACGGTCCCTTACTAGATGTCCGCCAACGTTTGTAAAATTCGTGGACGGCGGTGTGCCGTGCACGGGGGCCAGATCTTTCAGGAAGTCATCGAATGAAGTCTCTCGGACATTCGGTTTCCGTTTGATAAAATTTTCAAATTTTGGTCGTTTTTTTCGCTGTCCCGGTATATCCCACCAGAGGGTGAATGGAATCATATTGCAAATGTACTAAACATCACCAATCATGACATGGCCTTTTCTCCTAAACGGAAAATATTTTGAAGACGAAACTTGGTGAGCATAGGTTTGGCATAATGGGCAGTTGGCCCCGAACAAGATGGCATCGAGGCCTCAACGCTTCTTGAGTTATGGCCATTTTTCTGGGATTAAAGGTCAAAAATTAAAATAGAGCGCTAATTTGACCGCTTTACGTCAAAGTACATAAACCTACGGTGTCAGGAAAAAAAGAACCAGCCATTTATCTATCGTAATTTAAGAGAAATCGTACATTGTACAATTGGTGATGTTCACAAAAATGAGTTATTTTCCCAAAAAAGTTACAGATCCAGTTGCAGCGTGTTCAGACGAACATTTTTTAAGTGGGTTTTGGAGCTCTGCGAGAATTCTGTGATTTTCTGTGATTGTCTGAAATAACACACACTCATTTAACCCTCTGTAAATAAGCCTTAACATAAAGACTTAAAACTCAGGATTCTATAAAAGCCTACCATAAGGAGGATATGTCTTTACTTTTAGCTTCCTGTGCCAACCGGGAAGTGCCATAATTGGTGTCAAATGTGCTGTTTAGAAGGGTTAAAAAAGTAAAATCTTTCCAAAACTTCATATGTGTGATTAGGCAACCCTCATGAACTCTAAATCAGTCATTCATCCCATCAGATTTCCAAGAAAAACTCACACACCCACACAGAAAGAATGGAGTGACACACTGTGGGGCTTAGAGACACAGTGCCTGCAATTGTTACTTTTGTTCGAACTATTAAAGAACCGTTAGACTTAGAGCTCTGAAACTTTAGAAACCTGTTATAGAGCTCAGGTCGATAGTGTACGGTGAGTTATGTTGCTCTAGAAGGTTCTCAGACCGAGAAACAGCCTCGTACATTTGCAATAACTTCAATTAATATGGACCATTACGAAAATGACGACATTTATAAAAGTCCCAGAGTTGCAAGACTAGGTGCATTGCCCATAGAGACGGACCCCAACGTTTTTGTCCGATAGCTCATTCAAGGACCCCATAGGAAGGCATGGAAAAAATTGGTGCTGAAAATCCACCTAAGGTCTTGCTTGGGCACCAAATAACCTATCGAGCCGAAACTTGGGATTCGAGGTCGCCTCACATAGGCCTACACATAATGTCAGAACTGGACCCGCAGCTGGAACGTAACAATGTGTTATATGTTTTTATTATGGTTTAAATAGAAGGCTCTGTGAATTTTGGGCCTGCTCTGAAATATGTGATAATTGGTTTCTAAATGAGTTGGAAAAAGTGGGTGTGGTGTCAGTTTGTATCAGTTTGGTGGCTGAAAATATCTAATTGACTGATGGACACTGACTTGCTAGTTGACTTTTGTACATTTTGCAATATGTTTAAACAGTGAGGTACCATCACTAAAATTACATTCTGAAATCAACACCAACGAGCGATGGAGAGGAACCAGAATCACTGCCCGGCCATCCCGAGTTCATTGCCCAGTCAATTTCACATTGCTGCAGGAGTTTTGAGCATGTCAAATTCGTGATGGTATATGCCCATTGAAACATATTGCAAATGCACAGTACATTTGCAATATGATTCAACAGTGAAAAAGCATCACCAAATGGACATGATGAAATCAATACAACGAGTGATGGAGAGGAACCACTATCACTGCCCGGCCATCCCGAGTTCTTCAGGCCAGTCAATTTAGCATTTCTGCAGGAGTTTTGAGCATATCAAATTCGTGATGGTAAATGCCCATTGAAACATATTGCAAATGCACAGTACATTTGCAATATGATTCAACAGTGAAAAAACATCACCAAATGGACATGTTGAAATCAACACAACGAGCGATTGAGAGGAACCACTATCACTGCCCGGCCATCCCGAGTTCATCAGGCCAGTCAATTTTGCATTTCTGCAGTATTTTAGGCTATGTTTCATGTTTTGGGTTACAAGGCATGATTTTCAATACAGTTTTAAATGCTTTTAGGGGGCATCCAGACTTCCATGCCCGCTATGGGAGCACTATACTATGGCCCAAAGTCAATGGGGGCCAGCCTGAGTGATTTATGGAGGTTTTAAAAATGGATGTCTGTACATTTGCAATATGATTCAACAGTGAAAAAACATCTCCAAATGGACATGATGAAATCAACACAACGAGCGATGGAGAGGAACCACTATCACTGCCCGGCCATCCCGAGTTCATCGGGTCATTCACTTTTGCATTTCTGCAGTATTTTTGAGCATGTTAAATTCGTGATGGTAAATGCCCATTGAAACATATTGCAAATGGACAGCCGTGCACCTGGTGATTACAATTTCTTTAGTTGGGAGCAAGAAGTCAATGGTTGGGTAGGGAGCACCCCCCACCCGTGCCCATCCAATAGGGGGCGCCCCTTGTCATTTTGGATGTTTAAAAAAATATATAAATATATTTTCGACTTTTGACTTCCTATGAAATCATATTGCAAATGTACAAAACATGTGCCTTATGGACCAGTAAAAAAAGAATAATAATGATGATAATAAAATTTGACAAAAGTATGTTCATACAGTTCTTATACATGTGTAATTGACATAAAAATCAAAAGAATTTCGAGAAACGTTCCAGAAAGCACTTTTTTAATGGGGTCTTGACTTGTGTTACATTTGCAATATGAAAAATTACGGTAAAGCGCACTCGCCATCTATTGGATTTTTGCAGTGTAACACTTGGCATTTGCCATATGGCATTTGCAATCAGTTTTGAATGAAACGACGCCGAATTGAGTGGTATTGTACATCGTTTATATGTTTCGTACGGTGCCAATAACTTCCCATTCATTTTTGTCCATTTCAGGGGGGTGTTTCCTTACATAAGTATTCCGACCCTTTACTCAGTACTTTGTTGAAGCACCTTTGGCAGCGATTACAGCCTAGAATCTTCTTGGGTATGACGCTACAAGCTTGGCACACCTGTATTTGGGAAGTGTTTTTCCATTCTTCTCTGCAGATCCGTTCAAGCTCTGTCAGGTTGGATGGGGAGCATTTCTGCACAGCTATTTTAAGGTCTCTCCAGAGATGTTGGATTGGGTTCAAGTCCGGGCCCTGGCTGGGCCTCTTATGGACATTCAGAGACTTGTCCCGAAGCCACTCCTGCGTTGTCTTGTCTGTGTGCTTTGGGTTGTTGTCCTGCTGGAAGGTGAACCTTCGCCCCAGTCTGAGGTCCTGAGCACTCTGGAGCAGGATTTCATCAAGGATCTCTTTGAACGTTCATCTTTCCCTCGATCCTGACTAGTCTCCCAGTCCCTGCTGCTGAAAAACATCCCCACAGCATGACGCTGCCACCACCATGCTTCACTGTAGGGATGGTGCCAGGTTTCTTCCAGACGTGACACTTGGCAGTCAGGCCAAAGAGTTCAATCTTGGTTTCATCAGACCAGAGAATCTTGTTTCTCATGATATGAGAGTCTTTAGGTGCCTTTTGGCAAACTCCAAGCAGGCTGTCATCTGCCGTTTACTGAGGAGTGGCTTCAGTCTGCCCACTCTACTATAAAGGCCTGATTGGTGGAGTCCTGCTGAGATGGCTGTCCTTTTGGAAGGTTCCCCCATCTCCACAGAGGAACTCTGGAGCTCTGTCAGAGTGACCATCAGGTTCTTGGTCACATCCCCGACCAAGGCTCTTCTCCCCCAATTGCTCAGTTCGGCCGGGGTCGGCCAGCTCTAAGAAGAGTCTTGGTGGTTCCAAACTCCTTCCATTTAAGAATGATGGAGGCCACTGTGTTCTTAGGGACCTTCAATGCTGCAGACATTTTTTTATACCCTTCCCCAGATCTGTGCCTCAACACAATCCTATATCAGACCTCTATGGACAATTCCTGAGACCTCATGGCTTGGTTTTTTCTCTGACATGCACTGTCAACTGTGGGACCTTATATAGACAGGTGTGTGCCTTTCCAAATCATGTCCAATCAATTGAATTTACCACAGGTGGACTCCAATCAAGTTGTAGAAACATTTTAAGGATGATTAATGGAAACAGGATGCAACTGAGCTAAATTTCGAGTCTCATAGCAAACGGTCTGAATACTTATGTAAATAAGGAATTTCTGTTTCTTATTTTTTATACATTTGCAAAAAATGTCTACACCTGTTTTCGCTTTGTCATTATGGGGTATTGTGATGTCGTTATGGGGTATTGTGATGTCATTATGGGGTATGTTGATGTCGTTATGGGGCATTGTTTGTTGATGTTTTTATTTACTAGGCAAGTCAGTTAACTTTTCTGCGCTAAGGATACCGAATACGGGTTCACTTTCCTAAACAACCGCTGAATTGCAGGGAGCCAAATTCAAAAATATTTATAAAAATATTTATAATCATGCAATCATAAGTGAAATATACCAAAACACAGCTTAGCTTGTTGTTAATCCACCTATCGTGTCAGATTTTGAAAATATATTTTACAGCAAAAGAAATCCAAGCTTTTCTGAGTGTAGCTTTCAATGCTATAACAGCTTAGCCTTATATTAGCTTGGTTAGCTTGGTCACGAAAGTTAGAAAAGCAATAAAATTAATTGCTTACCTTTGATAATCTTCGGGTGTTTCCACTCACGAGACTCCCAGTTACACAACAAATGTTATTTTTGTTCGATAAATATTACTTTTATCACAAAAAAACGCCATTTGGGTTGCGCATTATTTTGAGAAAACAAAAGCCGTGTTCCGTTCGACAAATCCCCAAAAGTATCCGAAATGGCCGTAGAAACATTTCAAATGTTTTTTTATAATCAAAATTCAGGTTGTCTTTAACAAACATAATCGATAATATTTCAACCGGAGCATAACCTATTCATTACGAGAGAAAAGGAAAATGGTGAGCTCCTCCCGCGCGCGCAGGAAATATTCAGAGGACACCTGACCTCTTTTGAAACATCTCGCTCATTTGTCAAAATAAAAGCCTGAAACTATGTCTAAAGCCTGGTCACAGCCTGAGGAAGCCATTGGAAAAAGAATCTGGTTGATACCCCTTTAAAAAAAAAAAACATCCCTGGTCTTTGTGTATAGTTTAATCCCACTATATAACACAACAGAGAAATCCAAGGGGTATGAACACTTTTGCAAGGCTCTGTATGTTATGTAGAATAGACAATCGTGTCAGCCAGGGTAGGCGTCAATTCCAAATAAGTCAGTCAATTCAGGAAGTAAACTGAAATTCCAATTCAATAACTGGAAAAGGGCATCTATTTTCAATGACTAGTGGGAAGGAAAAAATGTGTTTAAATTGACTGACTTGAATATGAATTGACTACAACCCTGGAGTCAGCTCTATACAAGAAATGACTATCAGAGGAATGATAACTAGAGAGACTGTTAGATGTAGAAACAGCTGCTGTTCACCCTAAAGACATATTCATTTAATTCACCTCCCTTCAGCATTAACACTCCCTGGGATTCCTGCTGAGGAGTTTCTGAAGAAACACAGGGCTAAACTCATTCAGGGAGTCAAAAATCCAATGCCGATAGCAGATGTTCTGCGGTCAAAGGACATGATTGGTGATGAAGAGTACTCCAGAATAACAGCTGAAACAACTGAACAGGAGCGAATGAGAGAACTACTGAATGCAGTTCTCCCTAAAGGACCAGAAGTGATGGGAGCTTGTCTCAAAGCTCTCAGTGAACATGAACACCATCTTGTTAAGTACTTGAGTGAATCTAGGTAAGACCGTTTTCTTTTCTCCCTCCCTTGAATATGTGGAATGATTAAATATAGGTCAAATAAAAACATAGCTACCCAGATCAGAGAAAGTCTTTTTCAGAATGGAAGCATGTTTTTGTGTTGCTGCCTGTGATAAATGTATCTTATTATAGTTCTATCATAGGACCATCATCACATCATTATCTCAGGTGTATCATAGGAACCATCATCACATCGTTATCTCAGGTGTATCATAGGACCATCATCACATCATTATCTCAGGTGTATCATAGGAGCATCATCACATCCTTATCTCAAGTGTATCATAGGACCATCATCACATCCTTATCTCAGGTGTATCATAGGACCATCATCACATCATTATCTCAGGTGTATCATAGGACCATCATCACATCATTATCTCTGGTGTATCATAGGACCATCATCACATCATTATCTCAGGTGTATCATAGGACCATCATCACATCATTATCTCAGGTGTATCATAGGACCATCATCACATCCTTATCTCAGGTGTATCTCACTCCTCATTCTTCTCCATACTTTCTGATCTCTCTCTTCCCTTCTCCTCCATCATCTGTCTTGTAGCACCTAATCTGAAGATGCTGAGGCCTGTCTCCTAGTCTGTGGACAAAGACACTTCTCCACCTAATCTGAAGATGCTGAGGCCTGTCTCCTAGTCTGTGGACAAAGACACTTAAATTATTGTTAGGGAAATTATGTTTGCTTTTCTTTTAACAAATGTCTGTATTTTATTCATGTGCTGTTCTATAAACCAATTTGTGTGTTCATCAAGTGTCTGACTGTACAAATCCTCACTATCAGTAGCTGTAATTTGGCAGCAAGCCCAGATGATGTTTTGAGAACGAGATATCTCAGTTTCAAGGTCTCATCTTAGAGAGAAGAAGACTGGTGAGGTGTTGGTCTGTCAAATGCTATGAACCAGTATTGCGGTTAGCTAGTTGCGAGGATCCAGATGAAAATGTTCAGAGTTTGCGGTAGGAATCCGGGGATATGGAGAGAAAAATAGGTCCGTTATGCTCTGGTTTGAGTCACGTTGTACGAACTGGAGAGAGCTTTCCGAGCTAAAGGTTAGCTGATGACCGCTAGCAGTGGTTTGCTGACTGATAGCTGGTAGCTGGCTAGCTTCAGTTGAGGGATTCCAGATCCGAAGTAAGTAGAAATACTTTAGAAAAAAAAACTGATCCACGCCACATTGGGTGAGGCTGGTTGCAGGAGAGTATTTAGAAGTTGAGGTTTAAGAAAATATTTTTAAAAGAATTTGAATAAAAATATATACAGAAGGAACACGACAGGACAAAGACGTCTGACTGCTACGCCATCTTGGATTTATGTTGGATCATTCTGTTGGATATCTTGGATAATGTTTGGTTATTTGTATTACTGCTGTTACCATGGCAATTATCTAGTAATAATTACTTTTAATGCTGTTAACAAATGTCAATGCTATATTATTATTTGTGCTATAAAGAATATTGACTTCATTGCGTTTTTCATATTGTTAAACAACATTCTAAGTCTGCTAACATTTCCTCATAAAATGTTACACATTTCAACCATTTGTATTATTTTTCATCATCATCACTGCGGGACTTTTATTTTGAAGGAAAATCACAGAGATCACAACCTTATTTCTTGCTAGGTCTTCTTACTGGCAGAACGGAGGTGAAACGAAGCAGCGGCACCATTGAGCTATAATAAGAGACACTTTCCTCTACTTCCTTATTAACTTCTTGAGGCTATGGGGGCGCCATTTCGACTTTGTAAAAATGAGTTCCCAAATTAAACTCCCTCGTACTCAATTATTGCTCGTACAATATGCATATTATTATTACTATTGGATAGAAAACACTCTCTAGTTTCTAAAACCGTTTGAATTATTTCTCTGAGTGAAACAGAACTCATTCTGCAGCACATTTCCTGTCAGGGAGTGAGATTTCAGAAATCGAGGTCCCTGTTCTGAGGTCAGTTTATAAGTCCCCATGTAAGCCATCGGGCTACATGCACTGCATACGCCTTCCTCTAGATGTCAGTAAGCGGGGAGAATTTGAATGGAGTGGATTGCGCAATCTGGGACCCTATATAAGACCATGGAACGGAAGTACCGTCCTTTTCAACGGTGCGCCTGGCGCAAGAAGACATCACAATGGCGTCCTGCAAACGCTTTCGTTTTAGTAGTTCTATATCTCCGGTCATGTTTTTATTCGTTATAGGTGTTAAAGACATCATAAGGTAGTTAATTTAAACCGACTTATAGCAGTTTATAGCAGTTTATTGCGATTTTCTGGGATTTCTTTGTCATGCGCTTTCACGAGTTGGACACGTCTCCAGTGGGTGGCTATCGTTAGCTGCTATTTCGACAGGAGAAGAGGACATCTTTCAACCCAAAGACGATTGTTCTGGAGAAAGGACACCTTGCCCAAGATTCTGATGGAAGCTCAGCTAATAGTAAGCAGTCTTTATGCTGTTAATTCGTACTTATTATGAATTATGGTGCGGTCTCGCTTTGGCGCACGCTGTATTGCGCAGTAACGTTAATTTTAAAAATCTAACACAGCGATTGCATTAAGAACTAATTTATCTTTCATTTGCTGTCCAACTTGTATTTTTTAGTCAAGTTTATGAATAGTTTTCGATTAGAATAGGTGCCTCTCCAGATTTTCTAAGTGTTTTACAGCGAAAACACAATATAGCGTTATATTAGCATACCACAATAGCAAACATCACAACAGCATTGATTCAAGCCAAACATAGCGATTACGTATTCACCACCAAAATATATTAATTTTTTCACTAACCTTCTCAGAATTCTTCAGATGACAGTCCTATAACATCATATTACACAATGCATATAGAGTTTGTTCGAAAATGTGCATATTTAGCGGCACAAATCGTGCTTATACAATGAGAATAGTGTCCAAAACCTCAAGCAATCTGTCGGGCGCCATCTTGGAGAGGAACCTAATCTAATCCATAACTAATAATAAACTTGACTAAAAAAATACAGGTTGGACAGCAATTGAAAGACAAATTAGTTCTTAATGCAATCGCTGGGTTACAATTTTAAAATTTACGTTACTTCAAGCATACAGCGTGCGCTAAAGCGAGATGCACCGAAAAACATGGCGGAATAATTATTTGCCATTTGTCAACATAAATACGAATTAATACATTAAAAATTGCTTACTATTTGCCGAGCTTCCATCAGAATCTTGGGAAAAGGTGTCCTTTGTCCAAAAGAATCGTTGCTAGGTTGTATTATGTCGTCTTCCACTTTGCAATTAGCAGTAAACATTAGCTTGAGAGAGAGAGCTACCCAACTTTCTACAGCGCCAAGAAAATAAATACCCAAAAATCGCAATATACTGACATAAACTGATATAATTCGGTTCAAAATAACAACATTACGATGTCTTCAACACCTATATCGAATAAAAACACAGCCGGAAATGTCTGAGATGTATAACCGATGGTTCCAAAAGAACGTCCCCAGCTCCTCAATGCGCCCGAGCGAAGGTGAAAAGAATCAGCCACCTCGTTCCCAATCAATTTATAGACTTTGGGAACTACGTAGAGACGCCATTTCAAGACTCCCTATTCGCTAACAACCAGGGGAAGGTGTATGCAGTGCATCTCAACCAATAGAAGACAGTCAGGGTTATCCACAGGTCTGGGAACAGCAAGCAGATTTCACCATTTTCAAATCCTCATAGGAGAATTGCTCTAAGTCTAGTTCTGTTTCACTTACAGACATAATTCAAACGGTTTTAGAAACTAGAGAGTGTTTTCTATCCAATAGTAATAATAATATGCATATTGTACGAGCAAGAATTGAGTACGAGGCAGTTTAATTTGGATACGAATTTGTGCTATGTCGAAATGGCACCCCCCTAGTGGCAAGAAGTTAAAGACATGGTCCGTAGACACTTGTAACCGGAATACCCTCTGTTACCTAACATGTTTTTGTAAAATGATCCTATTTTTAGAAGGCAAAACTAACTTTAATTAAAAGAAAATATATGTTCATCGATATATATCTAAAAATTCAAAGAAACATACAAAGAACACAAAGCATTAGGCAAAATAAAAATGCTAAAACCCCATTATCTAGGAGCACAGTCCTCATCCTTAGAAATAAGACAATCTCCTCTTTGACACTTGGCACAGGAAAAAAGGTTCTGGGTGATGGTTATGACCATCCTCATGAATTTCTGTACACCACTTGCAATTGTGACGCAAATGACACTTTTTGTGGACATGTATAAGTAAACATTCATCTGAACTGGGTAATTGAACATATACATGGAAACCATCCTTACGAAAATCGTGACACGCATGACCACCCCCCCCCAATCACTTCATAGAGACAGTTAGGGTTACCAAAGGGGCAGTCAAGAGGTCCTCCAACCGCATTGCAAGGCTTTCCATACTTATTGGTATAATTGCCTGGGCTTCCCGGTACAGGATCAATCACCACAGGAGGGTCATCTCTCCTTACAGACATCTGTTTAACTGTTGTCTGAACCACAATTGACTTTACCAGGGGTATAACACAACAAAATGCAATACCCAGAGCCAATAACCCTCCTCCCAACATGATGGCCATCCTAGCAAACATGGCTCCCCACTTTCCTAACGCTAGGTCCAACCAATCCCATACATGAGAGTTTAAACCAGCATTAGCCTTTACTTCTGCTCGTAATCCTTTGAGTTTGGCCATAGCAATATTGGGAATAAAGGTGCAACAGTCATCCCCAAACATGACACAAACTCCACCCTTCTCCGCTAAGAGCTAATTGAGAGCCTGTCTATTTTGCCAAGTCATTTTACTGGTAGCCTGTACCTGTTCCCCCAACGCCGTTAGAGCCGAGTCAGTATAGTTAATGAATCTCTGTTGGTTATAGTATATATAATTAATCCACTCTAAGTTCTTATTTGGTGTTATCCACAAGAATATAGATTCAAATCCTGATTTAACCTCATCTCTGGCCTTGAAATCCCGAGGTACACCTCTAAGCAGTCCAATTGCATTAAGGTATACCTCAGGATCCTTCTCGTAAGCCCTTTTAACTCTAGGTTTAACATAGTCATCATGGGGTGATTTAATAATAGTAACCTATTTAATTGCTCTAACTAAGGCACAAAGACCAATCCATCCATCAGACAATACATTCAACAGTTAGTTTCTGGATGTGTGGAAAGAACAATCAGCAATACCTCTGTCTTGATTTTTCAACATAGTAAGAGATGGCGCAACCTGAGTTATGTGACCACACAACCCTTTTCTATTCATAATCAACCCTTTATCATTACTTTTACGAACTCCCACATTCTCTAACACCCAAATAGTATCACATTCTACAGTGGTGTTTCCTACATCAATTCCTTCGGTGTGGTGTCTGAAAAAACATTCATATTTTCCTTTAACCACGGTACTTCTGTCTAATTGAGGTCCATTTGATTCAGTTCTAATGTTATAGGCAGCACAATCATTGTCTCCCAGCATGGTCTCATTCAACATAGTTTTACCCCTAGTGCTTACCCAGAGCAATCCTACATTCTATGTCACACAAGGGAATAGAATACTTTCTATTGGTACAATGGTCATTTTTCCAACTTACACAGTTTTTAAATGATGCTGGTTCAGAGACTATTAAAAGATCAGACAAAGGTGATTTTCTACACAAAATACAATTGTCCATTCTGTGTTTGTTTGCCATATACTTAGCTCATTCGTATCACTCCTTCTTCACTACTTCTTCTCGTGTGGTGTCCTTGAGTGGTTCTGAACCTGATATATCTAATTCTGTCGCTTTTACAATGTTCTTATCTTGAGGTAGATCATTAGAGTTTATCAGAAAGTTCCAATGTCAGTACAAAACTCTCCTGACTCTGATGTCTCAGGTTGCTTTGTGGGTACGGTGGTCTGCTTGGTAAGGGAGGTCGATGTCATCTTAGTGGTAGCTACTGTGGTCGTCACAGCAGCCGCCACCCTTGTTGTTGTCACAGGTTCTTCCTGTTCAGGTGCAGGGGTAGGATCAATCTTTATAACCTTTTGTCAATAGGGGGAGCAGTTAGCATTTTTTTTTTCTGGGTGTCGCCAAATTAAACTGCCTCGTGCTCAATTCTTGCTCGTACAATATGCATATTATTAATTCTATTGGATAGAAAACACTCTCTAGTTTCATAAACCGTTGGTATTATGTCTGTGGGTGACCCAGAACTCTTTCTACAGTGAAATCCATGACAGGTACTGCGATGGTCTGAGAGCGAAGCTCTGGTCTCAGATCAGTTTTAAAGGTCTGTGTGTATCCTATGGAACGACATGAACTGCACCCGCCTTCCCCTGGATGTCAGTAACCAATGAGAAGTGGAATGGGCTTGCTACGTAGCTCTCAGAGGTTATAAAAGGCCAAGGAGTGAGGGTAGCCTTCCTTTCGACGCTGACCATTACGCAGAAAGGGACCTCAGGATGCCATTTTCAATCGCTCAGTAATCAACGTTAGATGTATCCGTCTGTAATTTAATTCGATATAGGTGTTAGAAGCATCATAACGAAGCTATTTTAAACCGAGTTATCTTCTTATGGCTGCAAGGCAAAGTGTTGAGTAGCCAGTGAAATCGTGCCCATTTCAAACAGCCTCCTACTCAAATCTTGCTCATAAAATATGAATATTATTATTCTATTTGGATAGAAAACACTTTCTAGTTTCTAAAACAGTTGGAATTATTTCTCTGAGTGAAACAGAAGCCCTTCTGCAGCACTTTTCCTGACCAGGAAGTGAAATGTCAGAAATCTATGCTCTTTTCAATCTGATGCCTATACATGGTCTTAACATCTAGGAGTCTGCTGACAGTCTATACGCCTTCCTATTGGTGTAAAGAGGATGTCAGAGAAGATTTTTTTTTGCTCCTCTTGGTCTGTGGTGGAAAAAAACCTATTTCTTTGACCTGAGCGCCCACTTCCGGTATTCTGAAGGAAGTGGGATGGACTTCTGTTTTGCCTTCCTAACGAACGGCTAACGTCTCCGGCTCGATTTTTTTGGGATATATGTGACCATATCATCGTAATGTATGTTTTTTCAATATAGTTTAATCAGATTATTGAAACTTTATTCGGGAGTTTTGCCGTGTTCCGTCGTATGACTGTGTTTACGTTGGGCCACGGCTACTGGAAATGGTAAATGAACAGGGATATTTCTCATTCTGAAACAAAACAACGACTCATCTGGACAGAGGACGCCTGTTTCAACATTCTGATGAAAGATCAGCCAAAGTAAGACTCATTTTATGATGTTATTTCATATATCTGTCGTGCATGTGAACGGGTCGTGGGCGCCCAAATGTGTCTCTCTATTGTGGCTACGCTAATATAGCGATACATTTTGTTTTCGCTGTAAAACATTTAATAAATCGGAAATATTGTTTGGAATCACAAGTTGCCTATCTTTCAATTGCTGCAAACTATATATTTTTCGGAAATGTTTTATGATGAGTAATAAGCTATTTGACGTTGGTGTCTGTTGGTGTCTGTAAATATTATGGCTGCTTTCGGTGCACTTTCTGATTTGTAGCTGAAATGTAAAATATGATTTATACCTGAAATATGCACATTTTTCGAAAAAAAATATGCTATACAATAAATATGTTATCAGACTGTCATCTGATGAATTTGTTTCTTGGTTAGTGGCTATTTATATCTTTATTTGGTCGAATTTGTGATAGCACCTGATGGAGTAAGAAACTGATGGAGTTAGAAAAGTCGTGTCATTTGCTAACGTGGTTAGCTAATAGATTTACATATTTTGTCTTCCCTGTAAAACATTTTAAAAATCGGACATGTTGGTTTGATTCACAAGAAGTTTATCTTTCATCTGGTGTCTTGGACTTGTTAATGTGTGAAAGTTAAATATTTTTAAAAACTAGCTTTTGAATGTCGCACCCTGCACTTTGAGCTGGATGTTGTCATAGTGTGGGCGGTGTCGGGCTTGCAGCCCAAACAGGTTATATCAGATTATGCGAGTATATTGCTATTTTTCGGAATTTCCTCAGTATTGCGTCTTGAGGATTTGGACACGTTGGGGCAAAATAGCTATTGTTAGCTATTGTTAGCTGCTATATCAGAAGTTGAATGCAACGTTTTACAACCAAGCAACGATTCTTTTGGACAAAGGACCACTTGGCCAAGATTCTGATGGAAGCTCGTCGAAAAGTAAGAGCTATTTATGATGTTATTCCGTTTTTATGTGGAAAAATGTAAACTCAATAATGGCGATTAGTGACGCCATTATTGCGGCACTAGTCTGGCTGTAACGCACACTGTATGTCTAGTAACGTTAATTTAAAAAATCGAACTCAGCGGTTGCATTAATAACTAATGCATCTTTCATTTCATGTCCAACCTGTATTTTTTTAGTCAAGTTTATGAATAGTTTTCGATAAAAATAGTTGTATTTTCAAAATGGCGCCGGGCAGATTGCTTGAGTAGTTGAACACTATTTCCATTGTGTAAGCACGATTTGTGCCGCTAAATATGCACATTTTCGATCAAACTCTATATGGATTGTGTAATATGATGTTACAGGAGTGTCATCGGAAGAATTCTGAGAAGGTTAGTGAAAAAATTAATGTATTTTGGTGATGATAACGCTATAGCTAATTTTGCCTTGAATCAATGGTCGGGTAACGTTTGCAAATGTGGTATGCTAATATAACGATTTATTGTGTTTTCGCTGTAAGACACTTTGAAAATCTGAAATATTGTCTGAATTCACAAGATCTGTGTCTATCCATTGCTGTGAGCTGTGTATTTTTAAGAAATGTTTTATGATGAGTAAATTGGTAATACACGTTGCTCTATGAAGTAAATTTTAGTCGCTTTGGGGAGATTTGTGATGGTGGCTGCAATTGCAAACTATGATTTATAACCGGAAATATGCACATTTTTCTAACAAAACCTATGCTATACAATAAATATGTTATCAGACTGTCATCTGATGAGGTTTTTTCTTGGTTAGTGGCTATCAATATCTTTATTTGGCCGAATTGGTGATAGCACCTGATGGAGTAAGAAACTGATGGAGTTAGAAAAGTGTTGTCTTTTGCTAACGGGGTTAGCTAATAGATTTACATATTTTGTCTTCCCTGTAAAACATTTTAAAAATCTGAAATGGTGGCTGTATTCACAAGATCTGTATCTTTCATTTGGTGTCTTGGACTTGTGATTTAATGATATTTAGATGCTACTATTTAATTGTGACGCTATGCTAGCGATGCTAATCAGTGTGGGGGGGGTGGGGGGTGATCCCGGATCCGGGTTTCTGAGGCAGTAAAAGTTAATGACCGTGGTGCTACTCCCTTCGGTCACTGTTGTTTTTGTTATTTCAACTATTAATTCTTCACCTTCAACTGGTTCAATCTGATTCATGATGAGCACCCTCTCGTCTTTTTCTTTGATTTATGTCAGGTCACATCCTTTCGGATCACAAACGACTTGTCCCTTTGTTTGGTGATGTGTCCATCCACAGAGTGCCATCTCCGGTAAGGGTTTGATCCTTATGATTGAGATAGACTTCAGTTCTCCTGCTTCTGTTATAAGTTGAGGTGGAACAGAGATTCTAACCTTGTCAGTCTTTTTGGATTGTTTGGCTGATTCCTTTCTTCTCTTCCTGCTTCCACCATACGTCTTGATTGTGCGTGAGTCTGTTGTTTCTATACTAGCATTCACTGTTACTTCTGTTATGTCAATGTCATTATTCTTTTGTTGTTCTAACTTCAATTGTCTGTAAAGGAGACCATTCAAGAGTTGAAAAGTCAATTGTGGGGAAATCCCCATTTTCTTCAGCTTGCGGGACTTTTCCTCCTCTTTCTTCACCTGAGGCTCCCTCCTCAGGCTGGACTTAGCTTCCATCTGGAAGGGTTTCAATTTTAGGGAAGAGATGGTCTCATTCTGTTCCTTGTGAGGCCTCTCCTCCTCTTCTGGGTGCATTAGTCGGTGCACCTGTCACATTTTGGCTTTCACTTGATTTGCTGTTTTCTTGGCTCCTCCCTGGTGAATCAGCATCCTCTGTGTCCTCATCTCTATATGGTTGTGTCCTTCTCTCTGTTGGGACTCAGGTGCAGTGGTTCAGATGGTACCACGTCTGGCTTCCTTTCACTTGGACGGCCGTTCTTGTTGCTTTGGCCACCTCATAGGGTCCTTCTCTCCTCGGTTGATCCCACTTCCTCCGGAACACTCGAACGTGGACTAGATCTCCTGGTATCACTGGGAGAGGTCCTTCTGGTCCCCTTGGATCATCAGACGCGGAACCTCTCGTCCTGGTTCAGGTTTCTGCCTTCTTTCTGTGAGGCATTCATACTTAGAGACTTATGGCCTCTGTTCTATGATTGCACCATACATCCTCTTACTTCCATCACTCATCACACAACAAACTGACATTCCAGCTGAAGCTGGCGAACCCCTCTCCTTCTGGTTTCCTAAACATAAGACTTGGAAAGCAAAAGACAAAACATAACAGTATTGACAATGTTATGTGTTATGCATAAATATATTCATGAAAACTGAAATCTGAGACCATGACAATTCCCACTCTCTCTTCACCTGACTATGCCTCCAGGATACTTTTCTGCTGGACTCCACAAAAATAAAAGCCCTAAAAAGCTTCCTCATGCTTCCACCCAGTCTTCCCCTTTCGGCCCCAGGTTCTGAGAGGTGTTCCCAAATCATGTCATTTTTTACTTAGTTTCCCATCTGCTCCATTTCAACTGATAATCATGTGCATAACCTTAATCAACATTATCTCTTCTTGACGTAATTCAACACTGTATATGCTTTCACATCAATTCCTTTAACATGTTTGTTTAGAGTATAATATCCTATCATCTATTCTTTTTCACATGATGCATTAAAAAATGAAACAAGTAGCCCCCAAACTCAACCCAGTATGTCTATAGTGGAATCTAGTCTCTCTCTCTCTGATTCCACGTCCTCTGTCATGGTGTTTTCAAGCTCACCCATTATTCAGCTGGACCTCACTTCTCGTGAGACTTATGCACCCACCAAAGAGAGAGACATGAAGATCTTTACCACTGCAGTGTTGTAAGAAGTATACCACCAGCCTGGTGTATCTTGATGTACACTCAGTCTCCAGAATGCAGCCCAAGCCCTTCCATTTCTGGCTGTTTTTTCCTGAGGACATACACACTAACACATGGGTTATTTCCTGACAACAGACTTTCTTCTTATAGCAAGATCACTAAATCTTAATTTTTAATAACAGCCCTATGTAAACATTCTGCCTCAAATACCTGGCCTCCTGCCACAGAAATATTCATAATGATAGTCAAATGATGGTCCCTACAGCAACTGCTGTAAAATAACATGTAATCAGTCAAGTGTCTTCCAGTTGGATTAATATCCAATCCTAACAAAACTAAGTCATAAGTTTCTTAAACTTTTGCTCTCGTGTTCAAAATGCCACCACTTATTCTTTTTACCATATCTTTAGGTATGTGAATTGTTCTATTTACTTTAGAATTGTCCCTATATTTTACACAGCCAGCTGTCTTCCCTTTTCTGTGAATTATCTCTATTTTTATACATAGTTTCTAGAAATAACACCCCTTCACTACCATTACCTTCATTTATGAGACCCCTCATATCCCCAATGTAGTCACAGTTTTTCTAACCCATAACAGCCATTGTTTGATACATACTTAAAACATTCTTAAATTCATTTATATATCATTTATATCAGTATCAGTCCCTCCTCAGGAACATATACACAACCTTATGTTCCTCAAAACAAAAATAAATTGACCAAACGAGAAAAAAATAAAAATAATAATAATTATAATAATTGCACATTTGCAATATTACCACTATTTGTAATGTAATTAAACCTGGGGAAAACGTCCATCCGTTTCATTCTATGCCAATGTTATTGTTGGTCTCTTTCTTCTTCATCCTTGGGTATCATCGCACAACAGACTACCTTTTTATTCAATTATATTATTACATTTTATCATTTCAATTCCAATGACATTATAAAACAAAAGAAACAAAAAACCTTTAATCTAATATTCTGTAAGTTTTGTCAACCACCATGTTTCAGGATTAGTTTCCAGAGCTTCCCCAGGCCTATTAAATTTAAACAGTTCTATATCTAAATAACTAAACAGTTCTTTTTTAAATACATTTTCCAACCCAATATTCAGGATAACAGTCCTTAGTGTTTACTTTAACTCAAATTTGACCTTATCTATTCAATACACATCATCCCTTTAACCTCTACTTCCTCAGAAACCCGGGTCCGGGAGCACCCCCACCAGTAAAAAAGCTGACTAGCATAGGCTAGCATAGCGTCACAAGTAAATAGTAGCATCTAAATATCATTAAATCACAAGTCCAAGACACCAGATGAAAGATACACATCTTGGTAATCAAGCCATCATTTCTGATTTTTAAAATGTTTTACAGGGAAGACACAATATGTAAATCTATTAGCTAACCACGTTAGCAAAAGACACCATTTTTTTTACTCCACTAGTTTTTTACTCCATCAGTAGCTATCACAAATTCGACCAAATAAAGATATAAATAGCCACTAACCAAGAAACAACCTCATCAGATGGCAGTCTGATAACATATTTATTGTATAGCATAGGTTTTGTTAGAAAAATGTGCATATTTCAGGTATAAATCATAGTTTACCATTGCAGCCACCATCACAACTCGACTAGAATAACTACAGAGAGCAACGTGTATTACCTAATTACTCATCATAAAACATTTCTTAAAAATAGACAGCGTACAGCAATTGAAAGACACAGATCTTGTGAATCCAGACAATATTTCAGATTTTCTAAGTGTTTTACAGCGAAAACACAATATAGCGTTATATTAGCATACCACAATAGCAAACATCACAACAGCATTGATTCAAGCCAAACATAGCGATAACGTATTCACCACCAAAAATATGAATTTTCACTAACCTTCTCAGAATTCTTCAGATGACAGTCCTGTAACATCATATTACACAATGCATATAGAGTTTGTTCGAAAATGTGCATATTTAGCGGCACAAATCGTGCTTATACAATGAAAATAGTGTCCAAATACTCAAGCAATCTGTCCGGCGCCATCTTGGAAAGACACCTATTCTTATCGAAAACTATTCCAAAACTTGACTAAAAAAATACAGGTTGGACAGCAATTGAAAGACAAATTAGTTCTTAAAACTTCTTCAGGCTGCAAGCCCGACATCGGGATCAATATGACAACAGCCACTGCAAGTGCAGGGCGCGAAATTCAAAATCTATTTTTGTAAAATATTTAACTTTCACACATTAACAAGTCCAATACAGCATTTGAAAGATAAACATCTTGTCAATCCAGCCAACATGTCCGATTTTTTAAATGTTTTACAGAGAAAACACCACATATATTTATGTTAGCTCACCACCAAATAAAAAAGAGGACAGACATTTTTCACAGCACAAGTAGGATGAAGTAGCATGCACAAGCCAACCTAACTAACCTAAAACCAAGCTAAATAACCTAGAAAAAACTACCTCAGATGACAGTCCTATAACATGTTACACAATAAATCTATGTTTTGTTCAAAAAAATTGCATATTTTAGCTATAAATCAGTTTTACATTCATGCTACCATCTTAGCCACCATCAAAGCTACAGTCAGAAATCGCATGGCAGTAGCCAGAGAAAATACAGACACCAACATCAACTACTAATTACACATCAGAAAACATTTCAGAGAAATATATGGTGGATAGCTAATGAAAGAGAAAGATCTTGTGAATACAGACAATATTTCAGATTCTTTAAATGTTTTACAGCGAAAACACCACATATATTCATGTTAGCTCACCACCAAATACAAAAAGAGAGACAGATATTTTTCACAGCACCGGTAGCATGCAGCTAGCATGCAGCTAGCATGCAAAGCCAACCTAACTAACCTAAAACCAAGCTAAATAACCTAGAAAAAACTCCCTCAGATGACAGTCCTATAACATGTTACACAATAAATCTATGTTTTGTTCGAAAAAATTGCATATTTTAGCTATAAATCAGTTTTACATTCATGCTACCATCTTAGCCACCATCATAGCTACAGTCAGAAATCGCACGGGAGTAGCCAGAGAAAATACAGACACCAACGTCAACTACTAATTACACATCAGAAAACATTTCAGAGAAATATATGGTGGATAGCTAATGAAAGAGAAAGATCTTGTGAATACAGACAATATTTCCGATTTCTGAAGTGTTTTACAGCGAAAACACAATATATCGTTATATTAGCTTACTACAATAGCTAACAGACAGCAGCATTGATTATAGTCAAACGCTAGCGATAGCACAGTTCGACAGATATATGAAAAAGCATCCCAAATTGGGTCCTTATCTTTGTTGATTTTCCATCAGAATGTTCTCCAAAGGGTCCTTTGTTCAGAACCGTGTTCATTTGGACCTAGAACGAACGATGTCCCTGTTGAATTAGCATGACACACTGGCCATGCCATGCTAACCTCTCCGTCTTGACAAAATTCTTGCGTCGCATCACGTCTAAAGTCCAGAATAAATTTCAATAATATAATTAAAGTATATTGAAAAAACATACTTTAGGATGATTTTGTGACATGTATCAAAGAAAATCGAAGCTGGAGGTCATATTCACCTATAACGAGTGTTTTCCAGGAGCGCAGTCCATTTCCTACCTCGCGCCCAGAAAATAATATAAAGTGCGCACTTATCACTCAAATAGGTTCCTTTCAGTCCCTGACAGAGATAATCAAGTCATTTTTTCTCTCACTTCCGCATGACAACCAGGGGAAGATGTGTGACGTGTTTGTACAGTCCTAAGTGCCAAGGCCTTTTATAGAGAGTATCTTGAAGAGAGACATAGCTTCTTGGAAATGTCACTTTTTACAGAAAATGGGCTGTAAAAAGAGTTATGTTTCACTTAGAGAAATAATTAAACCTGTTTTAGAAACTAGAAGGTGTTTTCTATCCAAAGGTAATAAATAATATGCATATTGTACGAGCAAGAATTGAGTACGAGGCCGTTTGAAATGGCCACCTCTTTCCACTGCTTATACTTACTGCTGATTTTTGAGCCATAACAGGTTAATGCAATCGCTGAATTACATTTTTAAAATTAACCTTACTGTGCAATACAGGGTGCAATACAGGGTGCGATAACGCAAGGCTACACGGCAAATAATGGCGTCTTATGCATTTTACTTTTTCAACAGAACAACGAATTATCAGCATAAATAGTTCTTACTATTAGCTGAACTCCCATCAGAATCTTGGGAAAGGTGTCCTTTTGCCAAAAGAATCGTTGCTGGGTTGGAGAATGTTTTCTTCCAGGTTGCAATTAGCAGTACACAATGGCATGCGAGAGAGAGAGATACCCAACTCAATACAACGTCAGAAAATGAAATGCCCGATAATCGCAATATACTGACATAAACTGATATAAATCGGTTTAAAATAACAAGATTATGTCTTTAAAGCCTATATCGAATAAAAACAGAGCCGGATATATATAGGAGCTAAAACCAGAGCTTCTAAAACGACTTGCCAAGACCCTCTCTGCGTCAGCGCGAGGATCCAAAAGGGTGGACACCTCGATTCCAATCCATTTATAGACTTTCTGAACTGCGTAGAAACTCCATTTCAAGTCTCCCTATTCGCTAACAACCAGGGGAAGGCGTATGCAGTGCATCTCAACCAATAGAGGACAGGCAAATTAATACACAGGTCTCAGAACAGCCAGTAAAATTCTGCATTCTTACATACACATAGGAAAATTGCTCTAAGTCGAGTTCTGTTTCACCCACAGATATAATTCAAACGGTTTTAGAAACTAGAGAGTGTTTTCTATCCAATAGTAATAATAATATGCATATTGTACGAGCAAGAATTGAGTACGAGGCAGTTTAATTTGGAAACACCAAGAAAAAAATAATGCTAACAGCTCCCCCTATTGACAAGAAGTTAATAATTAACATTTATACTAAACACTTTTATTACCAGTATTATCTATGTTCCCAATAGCCCCTTTTGTCTCAGTTTTTCTCTCATGAGTGGCCTGGTAATAAAAGGTCAGTACCCCAATTCCTTTAAATCATTATTCTCCCAACAAATATAATTTCAGCATGTCTATTTTTAGATACAGTTCACAGGTCATCAGACACAGTTGTCCCTCACTATTCAGTCGGTTAGGGTGGGTTTGAGCTCCACACCCACTTGTGGTGATATTCTCTCCCATGCCTTAAAGCATTCTGACGTCACCTTCCATTATAACTCCCTTATTCTACTGGTGATCTCTCAGACGAATTACAGATGATGTATTTATCAACATAACCCTCACAGAGACCCACACTCCAATAAACCCTTTGGAGTAACTTTCATCACTTTTTATATGCAGTATGAACAAAGCACATTTGTGTATTTACCCAAAGACCATAACCCCAGGGAACTGATAATTTTACCTATGAACCATTGTTATATCAACATTTTTTTTTAAAATAAACCTATTTGAATATCTTAGTCAATTTAAGAGTACAACTCTTCATAATTTTCCCAGGGACATAATAGATTTCCAAAGTAATTATACACTTTGAATAGAGTCTGGTGTTTCTTAATTATTTTATGATTAAATCCCACCTGTTCCAACAATTTCTAGTGAAGGTGATCAGTCTTTCACAGGAAATTCTTAGGATTCAGGGCATTTTGACACCATTAAAATGTTTCCACTCCCCTTTCTTTAGAAACAACTTAAATACATTTTTCAAAAAATGTTTCCATCCTTCTGCTTACCCAATTTGAAACTGAATTGGAAAAAACCCTTCCAATAAATCTACTAATGCATATTCATTCCCAGTGTACTTACTAGTGAACCATAGGCCAATAACACAAAGGGACTGGACTCACTTATCCAGAACTCCATGTTTTAGCCTTATCCAGATATTTTTATTTTTAAAGCGGCTGACTTTAACTAACTACTTTCCACAGTAATGCAGTCTCCAATGACATTTTGACCAGAGAAGATTAACCTTTCACGAGCCTCTACCCCGGGTCCGGGAGCACCCCCCACCCCCCCCACACACTAATTAGCATAGCTAGCATAGCTTCACAAGTAGATAGTAGCATCTAAATATCATTAAATCACAAGTCCAAGACACCAGATGAAAGATACAGATCTTGTGAATAAAGCCACCATTTCAGATTTTTAAAATGTTTTACAGGGAAGACAAAATATGTAAATCTATTAGCTAAACACGTTAGCAAAATACACCACTATTCTAACTCCATCAGTTTCTTACTCCTTCAGGTGCTATCACCAATTCGGCTCAACTAAGATATTGATATCCACTAACCAAGAAAAAACCTCTTCAGATGACAGTCTGATAACATATTCATGGTATAGGATAGTTTTTGTTAGAAAAAAGTGCATATTTCAGGTAGAAATCACAGTTTACAATTGCACCCACCATCACAAATCGACTAGAATTACTAGATAGAGCAACGTGTATGACCAATTTACTCATCATAAAACATTTCATAAAAATAGACAAAGCATAGCAATGGAAAGACCCAGTTCTTGTGATTTCAGACCATATTTCAGATTTTCTAAGCGTTTTTCAGCGAAAACACAATAAATCGATAAGTTAGCATACCACATGTGCAAACGTTACCAGAGCATCGATTCCAGCCAAAGAGCGCTATAACGTAATCACCGCCAAAATATATTAATTTTTTCACTAACCTTCTCAGAATTCTTCCGATGACACTCCTGTAACATCATTTTACAATATACATATACAGTTTGTTCGAAAAGGTGCATATTTAGCCATACAAAACCGTGGTTACACAATAAAAATACTAGGAAATCAAGCCTCAATATGTCTGACGTCATCTATCAGAGTGATCTAGTTTAATTGAAAGCTAATCATATACTTGACTAAAAAATACAGGGTTGACAGCAATCGAAAGACAAATTAGTTCTTAATGCAACCGCTGATTTACATTTTTAAAATTATCCTTACTTTTCAATACAGGGTTGGCCAAGTGAAGCTATACCAAACAAAATGGCGAAATATGCGTTTAAAATATTTCGACAGAAACACGATTTATCATATTAAATATTGCTTACTTTGAGCTGTTCTTCCATCAGATTCTTGGGCAATGTATCCTTTCTATGTTATAAACGTCTTTTGGTCGATAGATGTCCTCTGTCCTTCGAAATGTCCACCACCAACGACCGACACCCTAAAACGTGTCCAAACTTTCAGAGTGCACAACAAAGAAATTCCTCAAAATCGCACTAAACGGATATAAATTGATATAAAACGGTTCAAATTAACTACATTATGATGTTTTTAACAACTATAACGACTGAAAACATGACCGGAGAAATATTGCTGGTTAGAAAACGATTTGGAACGAGGCAGGTCCGATGGCCTTGACGCTTCAGGCGCACGTTGAGAAAGGGGGGTCTCTGTACATTTTGGTCTTTTATAATGGCTGTGAATGTCCCATCGATTTCATTGAAAACGTGATGACGTACAGACACCCAGAGGAAGACGTAGGCAGTGTCGGTTTCTTCATAGCATTCACTGTCGCCTTATAAACAGACCCCAGATCAGAGGTAAAAATTTCTGAAATCTGAACCCTGTCATGAAAAGTGCTGTAGAAATTGTTCTGTACCACTCAGAGACAAAATTCCAACTTCTATAGAAACTAGAAGGTGTTTTCTATCCAATAATAACAATAATATGCATATTGTACGATCAAGAATTTAGCACGAGGCAGTTTAATTTGGAGACACAAATATGCTAATGCGGAACAGCACCCCCTATAGTTGCAAGAAGTTAAAACCCTTTTTATTTTTATTTTTTTCTGGAAAAGAAAGTGTACATATCGTTAATATTCACAATGTTACCTTTTAATCAGCAAACCAATAGTATTACTTATACATAGATTTTATTCTATATGCGTCTTAACCGTTCCAGAGAATGGCGGTATAGAATGTCTAACAATTAAAATTCCATCGGTACTCTACTAGAAGTTAGGTAAAAACATGATCTAATACTTTTTTCATCACATATAAACTGTAATCTCTATGAACCACTCATTGATCAATCAGAGACTATACACCGCCAAGTGAAAATTCCATACCTACTAACCTCAAACCAATTAGTTGTTTGTTATTTTGACAAGGATACAAACTCTTGTATAGCGGCATTTTCTGCTATTGCACTAAGTTCTAGTGTCACCTTACACTAATTTTCCACATACCCAATATACCCATATCCAAAACAGGGAGCTATTTTCTTATTGGTTCTTAGATATTGTCAATAGTTCTGCTAATCACCCGCACGTTGCGAGGACGAGAGGAACCACATTTGTACTTCATCGTAATGTATTTTCTGATGATAGAATGTTGACATCAGAACGCCTACAAATTGAGCTTCACATTTTGGTCCCATGCGACTGTTTAACCTGTTATGGCTGCAAGGGGCAGTATTGAGTAGCCAGTTAAATCGTGCCCATTTCAAACGGCCTCGTACTCAATTCTTGCTCGTACAATATGCATATTATATTTACTATTGGATAGAAAACACTCTCTAGTTTCTAAAACCGTTTGAATTATTTCTCTGAGTGAAACAGAACTCATTCTGCAGCACATTTCCTGACCAGGAAGTGGAATGTCAGAAATCGATGCTCTGTTCAACTTCCTGCCTATACATGGGCATGATACGTAAGAGTCTACGTACACTTCATACACCTTCCCCTGGTTGTCAAGAGGCGGTGAGAGAAGAAATTACGTGTTTATCTTGGTCTGAGGTGGAATTAAAGCTCTTTGTATGACGTGACCGTCCATTTCCTGTTTCTGGAGCGCGCGAAAGGGGACATGGATTTGCCTTCTGTTTAGCTGTCGTTATGGACGACTAACATCTCCGGTTTAGATTTTATTTGATACATGTGACCATATCATCGTAAAGTATGTTTTTTCAATATAGTTTAATCAGATTATTGAAATTTTTTCGGGAGTTTTGCCGTGTTCCGTTCTCTGACTTTGTTGACGTTGGAGAGATCCGTGCCACTTGGCAAGTGCCCATGCTAAATCAAGAGGGAAATTTGCCGTTCCAGATCCAAACAACAACTGTTCTGGACAAAGGACACCTTGTCCAACATTCTGACGGAAGATCACCAAAAGTAAAAAACATTTTATGATGCTATTTCTAATATCTGTCGTGCATGTGAACTGGTCGGCGCCCAAGTTTTTCTGGCTATTGTGGTATGCTAATATAACGCTATATTGTGTTTTCGCTGTAAAACACTTGATAAATCGGAAATATTGGCTGGAATCACAAGATGCCTGTCTTTCAATTGCTGTACACTATGTATTTTTCAGAAATGTTTTATGATGAGTATTTAGTTATTTGGCGTTGGTGTCTGTAATTTTTCTGTCTGCTTTCGGTGCAATTTCTGACTGTAGCTGCAATGTAAACTATGATTTATACCTGAAATATGCAAATTTTTCTAACAAAACATATGCTATACAATAAATATGTTATCATACTGTCATCTGATGAAGTTGTTTCTTGGTTAGTGGCTATTTATATCTTTATTTGGTCGAATTTGTGATAGCTACTGATGGAGTAAAAAACTGATGGAGTAAGAAAAGTGGTGTCTTTTGCTAACGTGGTTAGCTAATAGATTTACATATTGTGTCTTCCCTGTAAAACATTTTAAAAATCGGACATGTTGGCTGGATTCACAAGATGTGTACCTTTCATATGCTGCATTGGACTTGTTAATGTGTGAAAGTTAAATATTTTAAAAAAATATCTTTTGAATTTCGCGCCCTGCACTTGAGCTGGATGTTGTCATAAGTGTACCGACGTCGGGCTGCAGCCAAAACAGGTTAATTCCTGATTCACGGTTTTAGTGAAACAAACCTCAGTATTTTTTACACCCCTCTCTGTCCTTCAGGCTATTTTTAGACTGCAGTCTCTGTGGGTACAGAGCAACTGATCTCTTGCTGTTTTCCTTCAATTTACAATTTGCTTCGTGATATCTTCAATATGAGTTCTAGACTTATGTTATGGTGTTTCTTGTGTATTTTTGTCATTCTAAACAGCCTAGATTTATTTTAACCTCATAGTATAATTTCAGTTTATTTTAAACTTTCTTTACGTTTATATACTATTCGGGCCTCAGTTTAATACCTCTTTAACACCTATTGTATTTTTACAATGCTCTTTTAACACATTATCACGTCAATTTTTATCGTTATTTATAACTTGTTTTGCCCAATATCTTTCGATTTTGTTCCTCTTCCCTGTGAGAGTTAAATGCACTCTCCTTCTCAAATTACACTCAGTTAACTGTCAGAGAGGCTTGCGCATTCCTCTTCCTACCAGCAGTTGGTCACAGACACACACACACACACTATTTTCCTAATCTGCTCATTCATTTATTCACGCATACCCTTCGTTTTTACCTAAAAACGACCCAGAGTTATTCCTACTAATTTAATCCACTTCCTCAACATAAACCGGAATTATATTTATGGGATTTTTACGATATGACGAGACTACTACCTAATCGGGCCAGCCTGTCTTCATATCCTATTCACCCACCCAATACTGATCTCTATTCCATATTAGAGCAATATCGTGGCGTGACCTACCGATTTACAAACCCCCCGTTTAGCTAGACGGAGCGTTTCTTATTTGTAGGATTTCTTTTGCAGTTGAACGCCGCACAATCAGGCCAGCGTTCTTCCTGCGTTCTAAATATTCACCCACAGACCCTCCTGCCGTGAATATCCCACCCAAGCAGACCCCTTTAAAAATGTTCCTTTTTAAAGGGCGGTATCGTGGCTTCCTAACTACTTATTTATGCAGTTCTCTATTATTTTTAGAGCCGTTATTCATAAGTAACCTGTCCAAGCATTCCTTCTACTAATTTTATTGAAGAGGTATCACAGGATTTTCTACCTACATTATCTGTTTTGACCGTATGGGCTGTCCCACATTATAGCCAGCCATCTCAGCCAGATGGCGCAAACAACCGCATCATTTAAGCTACACATTCGAACGGTCCGATCAGAACGAGCGCATGCCCGTTCACAGCGCCTATTCACTCAGTCTCTATACATGCGCATACATTTATATTTAATACAATTCCCCAAATCACACATACATGCACATTCATTGAATTCAAAAGTTCTTTAGTATTTACTGGTTTCTTTTTAGGAAATTTGAAAGAGAGACTTACGTGGCGCCCCTCTCGCTCAGACAGGATCTCTGAAGCAATCCATACAAACATTTCAACTATGTAAGAACAGGCTTACCTTTTTATAGTTGTGGCCATATTGTTTGCAAGATTGTCCAAAGAAACTATCACCAGCCCTGAACGCCATTCCGCAGTCCCTGTCCCTCCTGGCAAGCTCGCCAAGTTATGTCGTGGACAATCGGTTCAAATATAACACTTACAAGAACTTGTGAAATCAATTAGGCTTTTAATACAGAGTATATCAAAGCCGGAATGGTCCGCGGAACACACACCGCTTCCCAGCCCCGGCTCCAGCATTTATACCCATATAGCATATGGGTCCAACCCATATGCAAATAAACATTATTCCCCTAATTTCTCTGCCACTATTATCTTTTTAGTTCAGGCTTCCTGCTTGTTCACGCCTACTAACGCCCATATCTGCTTTCAGTTAGATTATAATGGTGGTCAGACCCTTGCTTGTCCTAAAAATAATATATGTCTATCTATCCTATAGGCCTACGTCTTTTTAGAAGCAGCTGACTATGGGTCCCTCTATCATTAGTGTGTCAGCAGACCATGTGTCTCTTCCTTTCATTAATGTGTCAATGTACTCTTTGTTTGGTTTGCCTTTATTGGAATCAGCAGACTCTGTGTATCCCCTATCCTTAGTGTGTCCAATTGTCTTAGGCGCCTATGTGTCTCCCTGTCTTCCTGTGGTCTGTTTTTAATGATCAGCTGTCCTATACGTCTATGTGTTATATATGTGTCTCATTTACTCCTACACTTTTTATTTCCTGATTTGATTTATTTAGGTGATGTTTTGCATTGCTACCAGGAGAGGGCGTTGTGACACAACAACCAGGTCTGGCTGAAGGACTCTAGACCAGTGGTTGCCAACCTGTGCTCCGTGGGGGTGGTGCAGCTGGTCTGCAATTATTTAGAGATTGTAGTATTTTATTATTCAATAATAATAACAGGAGTATTAATGGTATTATAAGCAATTTTACATTCCTTTTCACAATGCAAATAGTTTATGATAATGATAGACTTTTACAGGACTTGTTACATTCACATGTATTGACAGAATTTAACCATCAATATATTTGATGTGGAAAAATATCAGCGACTCTGTGAATGGTGAATGGTGGACCTCAAGAGCTTTTGATGGTGATTTGATGGTCTACAGAATGGGAAAGGTTGGGAACTGCTGAGATAGTCAGTCACATCTGTGTGTTAACATGATAGGATGGGAACTGCTGAGATAGACAGTCACATCTGTGTGGTAACATGATAGGTTGGGAACTGCTGAGCTAGACAGTCACATCTGTGTGTTAACATGATAGGATGGGAACTGCTGAGCTTGACAGTCACATCTGTGTGTTAACATGATAGGATGGGAACTGCTGAGCTTGACAGTCACATCTGTGTGGTCACATGACAGGATGGGTAACCAATGAAATACAATGATTCTGCAAACCCCAAACAGACTGATTAGAATGTATAGTAGATGACGTTACATTGAACTAATCACAGTAATCAGAGACCAACTCACATACACAGTTTAAACAAAGACACACACAGAATGTATTACATGTATTTGACAGGGATTTTGCACATCAATCAACATTTCTGTAAATGTGCCAGATTTAGCCAGCTAGCTAGTTTTCAAATGTAGTCCCTGGGCAGGTAGATAAACATTTTAATTAAACAAATATTTAAAAAAACATTTGGTAAAACATTGTGTATAGATGGGGGCTGATTGTCCTTCAGACACTCTCAAGTCATTGGTAAAGGAGTGACAGGTTACACAGCTCCTTATATGTCCTTCAGACACTCTCAAGTCATTGGTAAAGGAGTGACAGGTTACACAGCTCCTTATATGTCCTTCAGCCACTCTCAAGTCATTGGTAAAGGAGTGACAGGTTACACAGCTCCTTATATGTCCTTCAGACACTCTCAAGTCATTGGTAAAGGAGTGACAGGTTACACAGCTCCTTATATGTCCTTCAGCCACTCTCAAGTCATTGGTAAAGGAGTGACAGGTTACACAGCTCCTTATATGTCCTTCAGACACTCTCAAGTCATTGGTAAAGGAGTGACAGGTTACACAGCTCCTTATATGTCCTTCAGACACTCTCAAGTCATTGGTAAAGGAGTGACAGGTTACACAGCTCCTTATATGTCCTTCAGACACTCTCAAGTCATTGGTAAAGGAGTGACAGGTTACACAGCTCCTTATAGGTCCTTCAGCCACTCTCAAGTCATTGGTAAAGGAGTGACAGGTTACACAGCTCCTTATAGGTCCTTCAGCCACTCTCAAGTCATTGGTAAAGGAGTGACAGGTTACACAGCTCCTTATAGGTCCTTCAGACACTCTCAAGTCATTGGTAAAGGAGTGACAGGTTACACAGCTCCTTATAGGTCCTTCAGACACTCTCAAGTCATTGGTAAAGGAGTGACATGTTACACATCTCCTTATAGGTCCTTCAGACACTCTCAAGTCATTGGTAAAGGAGTGACAGGTTACACAGCTCCTTATAGGTCCTTCAGCCACTCTCAAGTCATTGGTAAAGGAGTGACAGGTTACACAGCTCCTTATATGTCCTTCAGCCACTCTCAAGTCATTGGTAAAGGAGTGACAGGTTACACAGCTCCTTATAGGTCCTTCAGACACTCTCAAGTCATTGGTAAAGGAGTGACAGGTTACACAGCTCCTTATAGGTCCTTCAGACACTCTCAAGTCATTGGTAAAGGAGTGACAGGTTACACAGCTCCTTATATGTCCTTCAGCCACTCTCAAGTCATTGGTAAAGGGGTGACAGGTTACACAGCTCCTTATAGGTCCTTCAGACACTCTCAAGTCATTGGTAAAGGAGTGACAGGTTACACAGCTCCTTATAGGTCCTTCAGACACTCTCAAGTCATTGGTAAAGGAGTGACAGGTTACACAGCTCCTTATATGTCCTTCAGCCACTCTCAAGTCATTGGTAAAGGGGTGACAGGTTACACAGCTCCTTATAGGTCCTTCAGACACTCTCAAGTCATTGGTAAAGGAGTGACAGGTTACACAGCTCCTTATAGGTCCTTCAGACACTCTCAAGTCATTGGTAAAGGGGTGACAGGTTACACAGCTCCTTATAGGTCCTTCAGACACTCTCAAGTCATTGGTAAAGGAGTGACAGGTTACACAGCTCCTTATAGGTCCTTCAGCCACTCTCAAGTCATTGGTAAAGGAGTGACAGGTTACACAGCTCCTTATAGGTCCTTCAGACACTCTCAAGTCATTGGTAAAGGAGTGACAGGTTACACAGCTCCGTATAGGTCCTTCAGACACTCTCAAGTCATTGGTAAAGGAGTGACAGGTTACACAGCTCCTTATAGGTCCTTCAGACACTCTCAAGTCATTGGTAAATGAGTGACAGGTTACACAGCTCCTTATAGGTCCTTCAGCCACTCTCAAGTCATTGGTAAAGGAGTGACAGGTTACACAGCTCCTTATAGGTCCTTCAGCCACTCTCAAGTCATTGGTAAAGGAGTGACAGGTTACACAGCTCCTTATATGTACTTCAGCCACTCTCAAGTCATTGGTAAAGGAGTGACATGTTACACAGCTCCTTATAGGTCCTTCAGACACTCTCAAGTCATTGGTAAAGGAGTGACATGTTACACAGCTCCTTATAGGTACTTCAGACACTCTCAAGTCATTGGTAAAGGAGTGACAGGTTACACAGCTCCTTATAGGTCCTTCAGCCACTCTCAAGTCATTGGTAAAGGAGTGACAGGTTACACAGCTCCTTATATGTCCTTCAGACACTCTCAAGTCATTGGTAAAGGAGTGACAGGTTACACAGCTCCTTATAGGTCCTTCAGCCACTCTCAAGTCATTGGTAAAGGAGTGATAGGTTACACAGCTCCTTATAGGTCCTTCAGACACTCTCAAGTCATTGGTAAAGGAGTGACAGGTTACACAGCTCCTTATAGGTCCTTCAGCCACTCTCAAGTCATTGGTAAAGGAGTGACAGGTTACACAGCTCCTTATAGGTCCTTCAGCCACTCTCAAGTCATTGGTAAAGGGGTGACAGGTTACACAGCTCCTTATAGGTCCTTCAGACACTCTCAAGTCATTGGTAAAGGAGTGACAGGTTACACAGCTCCTTATAGGTCCTTCAGCCACTCTCAAGTCATTGGTAAAGGAGTGACAGGTTACACAGCTCCTTATAGGTCCTTCAGACACTCTCAAGTCATTGGTAAAGGAGTGACAGGTTACACAGCTCCCTATATGTCCTTCAGCCACTCTCAAGTCATTGGTAAAGGAGTGACAGGTTACACAGCTCCTTATAGGTCCTTCAGACACTCTCAAGTCATTGGTAAAGGAGTGACAGGTTACACAGCTCCTTATAGGTCCTTCAGCCACTCTCAAGTCATTGGTAAAGGAGTGACAGGTTACACAGCTCCTTATAGGTCCTTCAGCCACTCTCAAGTCATTGGTAAAGGAGTGACAGGTTACACAGCTCCTTATATGTACTTCAGCCACTCTCAAGTCATTGGTAAAGGAGTGACATGTTACACAGCTCCTTATAGGTCCTTCAGACACTCTCAAGTCATTGGTAAAGGAGTGACATGTTACACAGCTCCTTATAGGTACTTCAGACACTCTCAAGTCATTGGTAAAGGAGTGACAGGTTACACAGCTCCTTATAGGTACTTCAGACACTCTCAAGTCATTGGTAAAGGAGTGACAGATTACACAGCTCCTTATAGGTCCTTCAGCCACTCTCAAGTCATTGGTAAAGGAGTGACAGGTTACACAGCTCCTTATAGGTCCTTCAGACACTCTCAAGTCATTGGTAAAGGAGTGACAGGTTACACAGCTCCTTATAGGTCCTTCAGCCACTCTCAAGTCATTGGTAAAGGAGTGACAGGTTACACAGCTCCTTATAGGTCCTTCAGACACTCTCAAGTCATTGGTAAAGGGGTGACAGGTTACACAGCTCCTTATGGGTCCTTCAGCCACTCTCAAGTCATTGGTAAAGGGGTGACAGGTTACACAGCTCCTTATAGGTCCTTCAGCCACTCACAAGTCATTGGTAAAGGAGTGACAGGTTACACAGCTCCTTATAGGTCCTTCAGACACTCTCAAGTCATTGGTAAAGGAGTGACAGGTTACACAGCTCCTTATAGGTCCTTCAGACACTCTCAAGTCATTGGTAAAGGAGTGACAGGTTACACAGCTCCTTATAGGTCCTTCAGACACTCTCAAGTCATTGGTAAAGGAGTGACAGGTTACACAGCTCCTTATAGGTCCTTCAGCCACTCTCAAGTCATTGGTAAAGGAGTGACAGGTTACACAGCTCCTTATAGGTCCTTCAGCCACTCTCAAGTCATTGGTAAAGGAGTGACAGGTTACACAGCTCCTTATAGGTCCTTCAGCCACTCTCAAGTCATTGGTAAAGGAGTGACAGGTTACACAGCTCCTTATAGGTCCTCCAGACACTCTCAAGTCATTGGTAAAGGAGTGACAGGTTACACAGCTCCTTATAGGTCCTTCAGCCACTCTCAAGTCATTGGTAAAGGAGTGACAGGTTACACAGCTCCTTATAGGTCCTTCAGCCACTCTCAAGTCATTGGTAAAGGAGTGACAGGTTACACAGCTCCTTATAGGTCCTTCAGACACTCTCAAGTCATTGGTAAAGGAGTGACAGGTTACACAGCTCCTTATAGGTCCTTCAGTCACTCTCAAGTCATTGGTAAAGGGGTGACAGGTTACACAGCTCCTTATAGGTCCTTCAGCCACTCTCAAGTCATTGGTAAAGGAGTGACAGGTTACACAGCTCCTTATAGGTCCTTCAGCCACTCTCAAGTCATTGGTAAAGGAGTGACAGGTTACACAGCTCCTTATTTCTGTCAATGGTCAATGTGTTCCAGACGTGAGGCTCTCACTGAGAAAGACTGAGGTGGTTGTGTTGATATTCAGTCTCTCTCATGAACCTCTAACAGGCCAACACTGTACAATATATTCATAAAATACATTTATGTTGAATGTGTGTTGTACTGACTGACCCTCCTGCTAGATAGGGGTCCAGCTAGGTACCTAGTGGAGGACTGACTAACCCTCCTGCTAGATAGAGGTCCAGCTAGGTACCTAGTGGAGGACTGACTGACCCTCCTGCTAGATAGGGGTCCAGCTAGGTACCTAGTGGAGGACTGACTGACCCTCCTGCTAGATAGGGGTCCAGCTAGGTACCTAGTGGAGGACTGACAGACCCTCCTGCTAGATAGGGGTCCAGCTAGGTACCTAGTGGAGGACTGACTGACCCTCCTGCTAGATAGGGGTCCAGCTAGGTACCTAGTGGAGGACTGACTGACCCTCCTGCTAGAAGATCCACACTTCCAGGAGGCTGCAGAAGGAGAGAGGCTGTGTGGTTGGTCCTTCAGTAAGTTTATTGTTATTATAGTGGTCATGTTTGATTGACATTTTCTGTACATTTTTGTGACCCTGAATTAAAGCAACAGACAGCAAGGACATGTTGAACCATCCTGCCTGTCTATTCTGCCTGGTCTCCCCACCCCCAGGGGTTGACTACAACTGTTGATCTGAAGCTGTGAACAAAGACAGGGGTCCAGCTCCCAAAGAAGGTTGATCATCCTGGAACTTGACTCATTTCCTTTTCTCAACACCATGTCGATGATGTCACGTGCCATCTCTGCCCTCTTAGCTATCACCTTCACTGATTCCATTTCCTCCTGGTTGATGACTGTGTGTTGCAGGAGTCCGTCCAGCAGACCATCCAGGACAGGTCCTGATACTCGTTTTACAAACTCTGTCCGTACAGAACGCAGCTGCTGCTCAGCAGAACCAGTCAGACTGCTCTCAGCTGGAGCTCCTGCCCCCACCACAGCACCTGAGAGAGTCAGGTTACAAAATAATCCAATTTTGTTAATTCACATTTCAGACATTTAAAAGCAGACTTCTTTCCAAGTGATAAAAGTCTAAATTGTATTATTGAATCTTAGCACTAAGAACACATTCTGTAACAATAACGACCTGCATCAATGAACACATCACACCACTATGGTTTCATTCATATTCGGTTTCACAGAAAAAGAGGCTGGGTCATTCAGAACCAGTCTAATCTACATCAAGTCCTGGAGGAGATGTCATTGGGTCATTCAGAACCAGGCTAATCTACATCAAGTCCTGGAGGAGATGTCATTGGGTCATTCAGAACCATTCTAATTTACATCAAGTCCTGGAGGAGATGTCATTGGGGCATTCAGAACCAGGCTAATCTACATCAAGTCCTGGAGGAGATGTCATTGGGTCATTCAGAACCAGGCTAATCTACATCAAGTCCTGGAGGAGATGTCATTGTTCTTGAAGACAGTCTTTTATAATCAGGACTAGTCCAGGTCCTACAGTAAACCATGTTGACTGTCCTAGTCCAGGTCCTACAGTAAACCATGTTGACTGTCCTAGTCCAGGTCCTACAGTAAACCATGTTGACTGTCCTAGTCCAGGTCCGACAGTAAACCATGTTGACTGTCCTAGTCCAGGTCCTACAGTAAACCATGTTGACTGTCCTAGTCCAGGTCCTACAGTAAACCATGTTGACTGTCCTAGTCCAGGTCCTACAGTAAACCATGTTGACTGTCCTAGTCCAGGTCCTACAGTAAACCATGTTGACTGTCCTAGTCCAGGTCCTACAGTTAACCATGTTGACTGGCCCTCAAGTCATTGGTTTGTACCTCTCATGTTTACTTACTAGTTGAATGGGTTTCAGTGATGAATTCATCTGAAAGAAACAAAAATAGGTTATATCACTCGAAATAGCATCTGTCAGAAAAAGTGATGATTGACATATTCTCCTACATTTTTGTAGAGTTTCTTTCCATACTATCCTCTCATCATCACCGATTAACTCCATCTCAATCCCTGTAATTTCCATATCCACCTTGAAAAAGCTTGGTGTGGTGTCTCTATGTATGAGATGAATCCTCTGGAGGGAGGGAGAGGGAGAGAGAGAGAGAGAGAGAGAGAGAGAGAGAGCTGTTAAACAAAAACATGGTTAAACATCAATTAAAAACACAACACCAAATCTTCCTCCACAGTAACTAAACACAACCCTCAGTCTCGCTGCCAACATCCCCTCCAGCATTTCCACCACGTCCACAGACCCCTGTCCTCAAATACTGTTCTTTCATGTCATCCAAATTGCTAATTTAGCTGCCCCTGACACAAAGTTAAGTAAGCAACAGTCTCTGGGCTGCTAGAACCGTCACTGTACAACAGTCTCTGGGCTGCTTGAAGCCAGAAAGCCATGATCCTAGAAGAGATGTCCACCAGGCCTTGCCCATCCTTGTGCAGTGGCAGGTACAGGGCTGCACCTTAATCCAATGTTGTCCAGACCAGAAGAAATGGACAACTCTTGTATCAGGTGGCTGTAAAATCATTAGTCTGTGCCACAGGGTAGAGGTGGCTAGGTTATTAGCTACCAGCACCCTTCCCCTATAAGACAGCTGGGGTAGCACCCATTTCCACCTAGACAATTTGGCACACACCTTCTCCACTACACCATCTCAGTTCTTTTTTTGAAAGACATCGGAGGCTAGAAAAAGTCTTCATCCCAACCGTGGAGTGGACCCTATCTGAAGCTGACCTGCCCACAGCGATTCACTCTTTCCCCAATTAACTCTACCTGAGGAGGCCCCCTCATACACCTTTAGAGCGTTTGAGAGAACCTTAACATCCTCACCCCCTGTAATAAAAACTGTCACGTCCTCTGCAGACGCAGACAGTGCTATCGTGGGACCCTTCATAACCCCTGGCACAGAGAAACCAGTAAGCCTCGCTCGTGGTCAGGTACACAGTCAGACGGGTCCTTGTGGACCAACAGCCCCAGATATTCTTTCAACCTGTTTGAGAGACACTTAGATATAATTTTATATTCTGCACACAGCAATGCAACAGGTCACCATTTTTTTTAAAAGGGCCAAATCCCCCCTTTTGGCAACAATGAAAGCACAGCACGTTGACAGGATACAGGAAGAGAATCCTCATGAAAAGATTCACACACCACTTCATAAACCCCCACCCAATAGACAGCAATAGACCCCCCCCCCCCCCCCCCCCCAATAGACAACTCAGATGGTAAAACATCGATGCCAGGGGCTCCGGGGTCCCTCTGAGTGAGCAACTTCAATTCAATAGATTTGATGTCCTGTTCAAGGGCCCTGATAGTCTCTTTAACTTCAATACTAGACAGAGCAGTATACTGTTGACAAGACACATGTATTTGGGCCTTCCCAACCTCCCACCATTGTCTCAAGGATTCAAAATTCTAATTAATAACCCTCAATTTTTCCCAAAATAACAAAATCTTTTCCCAAAACATGGCGTCATGTAATATCTTCACATTAAAATACCAATAAAGTGATGACCTTCATGGACAGGACAAGTGAATATCAACAGTAACAATATGGTGATCAAAAAAACCCACAGAAGTAATGTCACTTTACAACCCTACTACAGTAGTGATCAGATACATACAACCTGTCTAACCTTGCTGCACCGACACCACCTTCATTAACTACTACAGTAGAGCTCAGATACATACAACCTGTCTAACCTTGCTTCACCGACACCACCTTCATTAACTACTACAGTAGAGCTCAGATACATACAACCTGTCTGACCTTGCTGCACTGACACCACCTTCATTAACTACTACAGTAGAGCTCAGATACATACAACCTGTCTGACCTTGCTGCACCGACACCACCTTCATTAACTACTACAGTAGTGATCAGATACATACAACCTGTCTAACCTTGCTGCACCGACACCACCTTCATTAACTACTACAGTAGTGATCAGATACATACAACCTGTCTAACCTTGCTGCACCGACACCACCTTCATTAACTACTACAGTAGTGATCAGATACATACAACCTGTCTAACCTTGCTGCACCGACACCACCTTCATTAACTACTACAGTAGAGCTCAGATACATACAACCTGTCTAACCTTGCTGCACCGACACCACCTTCATTAACTACTACAGTAGTGATCAGATACATACAACCTGTCTAACCTTGCTGCACCGACACCACCTTCATTAACTACTACAGTAGTGATCAGATACATATAACCTGTCTAACCTTGCTGCACCGACACCACCTTCATTAACTTCTTGGAACTATAGGGGGTGCTGTTCCGCATTAGCATATTTGGGTCTCCAAATTAAACTGCCTCGTGCTAAATTCTTGATCGTACAATATGCATATTATTGTTATTATTGGATAGAAAACACCTTCTAGTTTCTATAGAAGTTGGAATTTTGTCTCTGAGTGGTACAGAACAATATCTACAGCACTTTTCATGACAGGGGTCAGATTTCAGAAATTTTTACCCCTGATCTGGAGTCTGTTTTTAAGGCGACAGTGAATGCTATGAAGAAACCGACACTGCCTACGTCTTCCTCTGGGTGTCTGTACGTCATCACGTTTTGAATGGAATCGATTGCACAATCACAGCCATTATAAAACCACAAAATGTATAGGGACCTCCCTTTCTCGTCGCGCGCCTGAAGCGTGAAGGACATCGGACTTGCCTCATTCCAAATCGTTGTCTAACCAGCAATATTTCTCCGGTCATGTTTTCAGTCGTTATAGTTGTTAAAAACATCATAATGTAGTTAATTTGAACCGTTTTATAGCAATTTATATCCGTTTAGTGCGATTTTGAGGAATTTCTTTGTTGTGCACTCTGAAACTTTGGACACGTTTTGTGGTCCCGTTCGATCGTTAGTGGATATTTCCAAGGACAGAGGACATCTATCGACCAAAAGACGTTTATAACATAGAAAGGATACATTGCCCAAGAATCTGATGCAAGAACAGCTCAAAGTAAGCAATATTTAATATGATAAATCGTTGTTCTGTCGAAATATTTTAAACGCATATTTCGCCATTTTGTTTGGTATAGCTTCACTTGGCGAACCCTGTATTGAAAAGTAAGGATAATTTTAAAAATGTAAATCAGCGGTTGCATTAAGAACTAATTTGTCTTTCGATTCCTGTCAACCCTGTATTTTTTAGTCAAGTATATGATTAGCTTTCGATTAAACTAGATCACTCTGAAAGCTGACGTTCCTCATTTTGAGGCTTGAGTTGTGACTATTTCCATTGTATAACCACGGTTTTGTATGGCTAAATATGCACCTTTTCGAACAAACTGTATATGTATGTTGTAAAATGATGTTACAGGAGTGTCATCGGAAGAATTCTGAGAAGGTTAGTGAAAAAAATAATATATTTTGGCGGTGATTACGTTATAGCGCTCTTTGGCTGGAATCGATGCTCTGGTAACGTTTTCACATGTGGTATGCTAACTTATCGATTTATTGTGTTTTCGCTGTAAAACGCTTAGAAAATCTGAAATATTGTCTGGAATCACAAGATCTGGGTCTTTCCATTGCTATGCTTTGTCTATTTTTATGAAATGTTTTATGATGAGTAAATTGGTCATACACGTTGCTCTATCTAGTAATTCTAGTCGATTTGTGATGGTCGGTGCAATTGTAAACTGTGATTTCTACCTGAAATATGCACTTTTTTCTAACAACACCTATCCTATACCATAAATATGTTATCAGACTGTCATCTGATGAGTTTTTTTCTTGGTTTGTGGCTATCAATATCTTAGATTAGCCGAATTGGTGATAGCACCTGAAGTAGTAAGAAACTGATGGAGTTAGAAAAGTGGTGTATTTTGCTAACGTGTTTAGCTAATAGATTTACATATTTTGTCTTCCCTGTAAAACATTTTAAAAATCTGAAATGGTGGCTTTATTCACAAGATCTGTATCTTTCATCTGGTGTCTTGGACTTGTGATTTAATGATATTTAGATGCTACTATCTACTTGTGAAGCTATGCTAGCTATGCTAATCAGTGTGTGGGGGGGGGTGGGGGGTGATCCCGGACCCGGGGTAGAGGCTCGTGAAAGGTTAACTTCTTAGCACTAGGGGTCAGATTTTATTTTTTCTTAAAATAACGTTCCCAAGGTAAACGGACATTTTCTCAGTCCAAGATCGTAGAATATGCATATAATTTACAGATTAGTACAGGAAACACTCCAAAGTTTCCAAAACTGTCAAAATATTGTCTGTGAGTATAACAAAACTGATTCTGCGAAAACCTGAGGAAATCTAACCCAGAAGTGATTATTATAATTTTTTTAAATCTGTGCTTCCTGGCCCGTCTTTCTTCCATTTAAAGGGGTATTAACCAGATTCATTTTCCAATGGCTTCTTCAGGCTGTGACCAGGCTTTAGACATAGTTTCAGGCTTTTATTTTGAAAATTTAGCGAGATTTTTCAAAACTAGTCAGGTGTCCTCTGATTAGTTCCTGCGCGCGAGAGGGGTAGCTCTCCATTTTCTTTCTCTCTTTTATTGAATAGGTTACGGTCCGATTGAAATATTATCGATTATGTTTGTTAAAAACAACCTGAGGATTGATTATAAAGAACATTTGACATGTTTCTACGAACATTACGGATACTTTTTGGTATTTTCGTCAAACGGAACGAGGCTTTGGTTTTCTGAACATAACGCGCAACCCAAATGGCGTTTTTTTGTTATAAAAGTAATATTTATCGAACAAAAATAACATTTATTGTATAACTGGGAGTCTCGTGAGTGCAAACATCCAAAGATTATCAAAGGTAAGCGATTCATTTTATTGCTTTTCTGACTTTCGTGACCATGCTAATTTGGGGCTAGCTGTTGTAGCATTGATTGATAAACTCACAAAAGCTTGGATTGCTTTCGCTGCAAAGCATATTTTCAAAATCTGACACGATAGGTGGATTAACAACAAGCTAAGCTGTGTATTGGTATATTTCACTTGTGATTGCATGATTATAAATATTTTTTGTAATATTTTTGAATTTGGCGCCCTGCAATTCAGCGGTTGTTTGGGAAAATGATCCCGCTAATGGGGATCCGTAGCGCAGAGAAGTTAACTACTACAGTAGTGATCAGATATATACAACCTGTCTAACCTTGCTGCACTGACACCACCTTCATTAACTACTACAGTAGAGCTCAGATACATATAACCTGTCTAACCTTGCTGCACTGACACCACCTTCATTAACTACTACAGTAGTGATCAGATACATATAACCTGTCTAACCTTGCTGCACCGACACCACCTTCATTAACTACTACAGTAGTGATCAGATACATACAACCTGTCTAACCTTGCTGCACTGACACCACCTTCATTAACTTTTAACCATGTGTAGTGACTAATTTCTGCATTCCTTACTCTCCACACACCAGAAAGCTCAAAACCTCAGTTAGTAGACCAGACAGACAAGTAGCTGACCGCATGTGAGGTTCTTCAGCAGTGTGATCAACAGTAAAATCCAGTGTACCGTTCCAGTCCCCCCCTAAAACGTTACACCCCTCTTGGTCACACTGTCTTAAGGTTTCTTTTATTTGATCAAATACAGCAATACGCTCTGTACCCTCATTAGGAACATTACAAAAAAACATTGACCAATAAAACCCAACCCTTGACAATCTCTGTTGTGAATACCACAGTGACCCTTAAGCCTGAGGAAAACAAAATTGCCATCCCAGCACTGAAGGTAGTACTATGACTGAGTATATGCTGCCCCTCCCACCATATTCCCCAGTCAACTTCATTAGCCTCATCACTATGTATCTCCTGTTGAAAAACTCCATGAAGCCTTTTCTGTTTTATTAATTCTAATACCCAAGCCAATTTAACAGATTTCCCAAAAGTCTGGTCCAGAAACCCATTTACCTCACCTAGATTGTAAATTGAGTCATCGCCAGCTGCTATCATATCAACAAGGATATCATAAATATCCATATCCTTCTCCTGATACTCCTCAACTGAGGCTACAGACCCCTGACTCCCCTCTGCCACATCCCTCTCAACACTCGTACCACATCACTAGTACCGGGCATCTCCACTACCTGGGAGACTAGCTCCACCTGAACCCCCCTCCTGTACCCCATTACTCGTAGTGGGCATCTCCACTACCTGGGAGACTAGCTCCACCTGAACCCCCTCCTGTACCCATCACTCGTAGTGGGCATCTTCTCACCAGTCTGGGAAAATGGCTCCCCTGATCCATCCTGAGCTCCTACAACAATATGTTTCTGCTGCACATCAGACTGCACATCCCATCTGGTACAAGCTGCAACTCAGTACCCTCAACACAAACAACTTGTTCCTCAGCAACAGGTGCTTGTGGCTGCTCTACCACTGTCAGCCCACCTCTCCCTACATCAGTGAGCCCAGGCGTTACGAGGACCACCTGCAAGCATGTCGCTTATGGCCAACATCCCCACACTCAAAACACCGTTGACTACCCGTACTAGCATAAGCCATATACAGTCTGTTGTCATACTTGACATTAAACGATAACTCCAAAGTCTGCTCCGGTGAGTCCAAAAACATAAACACCTGTCGCCGAAACAACAACCTTTTTCAGAGCCGAGTGTTTGAAACCCAACTTCCCAAACCGCAATAACTCGCGTTCCAATCGCTTATTTGCAACAAAAGGCGATACATTCAAAATCGTAACCTTTGTTGACGGAGAAAAAGCGGCATAACTTTTTCATAGCCTACCTTCTCTCCTACTGCGACCAGTGACAGTAGCTCCAGTACCACACCTCAAGCCGTGCCCAAGTGGCAGGGACGCCGACCCCATGTGGGTCGCCATCCCCACCAAAACCAGGACAATTCAACAAGAAATACAATATATCTAATTCTACCACTGAAAAAAACCTGAATCAGCAGAAAAAGGAAAACCACCAAGAAAAGTAAACAAGAAAGAAACCACAGGCGATCTAACTCCAGACAACACTCACACTCATACAATACCCAGCATGCACCAAACACTCCCAACACTCACTCGCTCATACAATACCCAGCATGCACCAAACACTGCCAACACTCACACTCGCTCATACAATACCCAGCATGCACCAAACACTCCCAACACTCACTCGCTCATACAATACCCAGCATGCACCAAACACTCCCAACACTCACACTCGCTCATACAATACCCAGCATGCACCAAACACTCCCAACACCCATTGCTCATACAATACCCAGCATGCACCAAACACTGCCAACACTCACACTCATACAATACCCAGCATGCACCAAACACTCCCAACATGCACAGAGACAGTGACACACAGAGAGAGAGACAGAGACAGAGAGAGATGTGACTTGTGACTTAAATGTCAGATTCATGTTCTTAGTCTACCGAAACTGTACCTGTGGAGTGATGGAGGAACAGGGAATGTTAATGTTCAGTCTGAAGTAATTATTCAGTTTGAAGGACTGCTCTGGTCTTGTGATGGGAAACCTTTTAGACCCTTGAAACTTTGATTCCTGTTGTTCCACAGCCTGCGAAACGAGGCACGGAATACACAGCCAGTCAATGTATAGTCTTATTCAAACATTATTCAGAAAACTAGCAACACACGTATCTTCATTTAATGAGTGTCAACATAAACTGCACCACTGGTTAGTTAAGGTCATCTCTAAAATAATGGTCCCTCACCTGTATTTGGCCGGGGTTACTGGGGAACAGGTATAGGCGTGGAATTAGTTTATTTATGTCCTTAATCACTGTCAGATAGAGCATCAGCTCACAGTGGACATGTACGTTCCAAGACAGTAATCTCAGTATCAGAGAGATAGCTGAGAACTTGGGATGGAGAATCTTAGCATGGAATCTGGTGACCTCATGCACTTCCTCTAAAGACACTCCATGTTCCTCTACATGAAGAATCTTCATCTCATTCCTTAGGGAAGGGTTGGTCCCTGAACAACACAGTACAAAGGAGACAGAAAGACAAATATTGTATTATTCATCCTACTAAAACACAAATAATGTGCAGTACCAGATCACAGTAAACTCAAACTCCCAGAATAGTTAATTAATTCAGGAAGTGAAACTCAGTTACATGGAAATGTCTTTCTGAATACTACTTCTATGTGGTTTTACCTAAACAGACAAAGTGTGGCAGATGAACTTCCTCCAGTTCACCTAACTCCATAGTGATGTCCAGCAATGGACCACCTTGTGTGTACTGCATGTCTTTCAGAAGTTGACTGTAGGGTTCCCAGTTCCTGAAGTGATAATTCAGAATGACATCTCTCTCACACAGCCAGCGGAGACCAGACACTGTGCACTCATAACTCCCTTTGGGTGTCCTGTGTCTGAGGGCAACAACAAGATATGGTAGAGAGGGTCAATGGTCAAATGGAGAGGTTGGATTAGAAGACTATTCCCAAAGGTAATGGGGAAATACACTGGCAAGTGGAATGAAATGTTAAAAGTTATTTTACCTGAACATTGTCACTCCCTGGACAGTGGAAGTCAAGGGTTCAATCTGAAGCCAGTGTGTAGAGTCCTGAACAAGGACAAGCATGTCAGTAATACATATGGGGCCTGTTTCCTGGACACAGATTGAGTCTAGTGCTGGACTAAAAAACCTCTATTGAAGTTTCAATAGAAAGTTCTTTAAGGTCCAGGACTAGACTTAATCTGTGTCTGGGAACCTGGCCCATTAACCAAAGTAAATAATCTAATGTATTTATTCAATGTTACATGGAATGCTTGGGGATTTATGAATTAAACTGTCTAATGGCAAAACAGCTAAAATCCTGCATGCCTACAAGCAGAACACAGGACTGTCTATATCCCAGTATGAATGGTTGGTCAGTACACACCTGGCTTTGAGACTGTGTTTATATTACTAAAGCAGAACACAGGACTGTCTATATCCCAGTATGAATGGTTGGTCAGTACACACCTGGCTTTGAGACTGTGTTTATATTACTAAAGCAGAACACAGGACTGTCTATATCCCAGTATGAATGGTTGGTCAGTACACACCTGGCTTTGAGACTGTGCCGGACTCCTACATGTATGTAAAAGTAAGAATTGACATTATGACTTACCTTAACATGGTCACAAGTCTTACAGCTCTGAGGAATCCCTGAAGTTAAAAGTAGTTGTAATTTAAAATGGGCAATCTCATGTAATAATTAATTAATAATTATTAAATAGACTTTTAATAAAAATGAATATAAATGATCAACAGTCTCAGAATGTACACTCAATAGCATACCATAATCTGACATTAGTGTTATATTAATTAATGTTTGTGGAAGCAGGAAACAACATCGTTCTGGTCCATGTTTTGTAGATGTTGGGGGCCTGATTTCTGGTAAATCCTAGGATGAGAGCTTAAAGGTAGAGTCAGCTAAATGATGATGTACGAGCAGCACCACAGATATTGTGATGAGCAAGATGCCTGACTTCTCTCTCACACAGTCACACACAGTATCTGCCCATGTGCAAGGGTTCTCTTCACTCTCTTACAGAGTGTTAGTCACTGGACCAAAACAGCAGAGAAGTTTAGCCTTGTGCTCCACCACTCTTAGTTGTTGTAGAAATTGACCCACTACGCTGTTTACTTTGTGCATCTACGTCATATCGCTGACTCTACCTTTAAGTTTGTTTTGACCAAATAGATCATGATTGTGTTCCTTGCCTGGGACTAAACTAAAATGAACGCTTTTATCGTATTTTGATTTTCAAACAATTATCAGTTAATCAATTAACACTCACATTTCTCAGGTCCAGACTTGATCCAACACTCTCCACCATGGTCTCTGGTGTTGGTAAAGCAGAAGGAAAAACTGATTAAACTAAATATAACTTATAAAGGCTTTATATAGCATACATACAGTCTTCATAAGACATACAACAAGTTTATAAGGGGTGAGAGAACAACCCCCTACATAGGACGTATGTCAACTTTCATAGAGGCAATACCAACAGGTGACATTGCATATCTTGAGGAAATCCATTAGAGATGTGAAGTCACCAGGTAGTGAATATAGAGAGAATGACATTACAGAGAGGCTGTTCTATTTAACAGGTTCTGATGCCCTCTAGTGGTTAGAGAGAGAATGACATTACAGAGAGGCTGTTCTATTTAACAGGTTCTGATGCCCTCTAGTGGTTAGAGAGAGAATGACATTACAGAGAGGCTGTTCTATTTAACAGGTTCTGATGCCCTCTAGTGGTTAGAGAGAGAATGACATTACAGAGAGGCTGTTCTATTTAACAGGTTCTGATGCCCTCTAGTGGTTAGAGAGAGAATGACATTACAGAGAGGCTGTTCTATTTAACATTTAATTTGATGCCCTCTAGTGGTTAGAGAGAGAATTACATTACAGAGAGGTTGTTCTATTTAACTGGTTCTGATGCCCTCTAGTGGTTAGAGAGAGAATGACATTACAGAGAGGCTGTTCTATTTAACAGGTTCTGATACCCTCTAGTGGTTAGAGAGAGACTGACACATCGATCGAGGCTGTTATATTTAACAGACTGAAAATAAATAGAGGACAGGAATCTACTAATACATTAAAACACGCCACTACTACTAATCTAATTGTCTGTAGGTCCAACAGAACACATTAAAACACGCCACTACTACTAATCTAACTGGCTGTAGGTCCAACAGAACACATTAAAACACATGACTACTACTAATCTAACTGTCTGTAGGTCCAACAGAACACATTAAAACACACATCTACTACTAATCTAACTATCTGTAGGTCCAACAGAACACATTAAAACACACCACTACTACTAATCTAACTGTCTGTAGGTCCAACAGAACACATTAAAACACACCACTACTACTAATCTAACTGTCTGTAGGTCCAACAGAACACATTAAAACACACCACTACTACTAATCTACTGTCTGTAGGTCCAACAGAACACATTAAAACACACCACTACTACTAATCTAACTGTCTGTAGGTCCAACAGAACACATTAAAACACACCATTACTACTAATCTAACTGTCTGTAGGTTCAACAGAACACATTAAAACACACCACTACTACTAATCTACTGTCTGTAGGTCCAACAGAACACATTAAAACACACCACTACTACTAATCTAACTGTCTGTAGGTCCAACAGAACACATTAAAACACACCACTACTACTAATCTAACTGTCTGTAGGTCCAACAGAACACATTAAAACACACCACTACTACTAATCTAACTGTCTGTAGGTCCAACAGAACACATTAAAACACACCACTACTACTAATCTAACTGTCTGTAGGTCCAACAGAACACATTAAAACACACCACTACTACTAATCTAACTGTCTGTAGGTCCAACAGAACACATTAAAACACACCACTACTACTAATCTAACTGTCTGTAGGTCCAACAGAACACATTAAAACACACCACTACTACTAATCTAACTGTATGTAGGTCCAACAGAACCCATTAAAACACACCACTACTACTAATCTAACTGTCTGTAGGTTCAACAGAACCCATTAAAACACACCACTACTACTAATCTAACTGTCTGTAGGTCCAACAGAACACATTAAAACACACCACTACTACTAATCTAACTGTCTGTAGGTCCAATAGAACACATTAAAACACACCACTACTACTAATCTAACTGTCTGTAGGTCCAACAGAACACATTAAAACACACCACTACTACTAATCTAACTGTCTGTAGGTCCAATAGAACACATTAAAACACACCACTACTACTAATATACTGTCTGTAGGTCCAATAGAACACATTAAAACACACCACTACTACTAATCTAACTGTCTGTAGGTCCAACAGAACATAATAAAACACACCACTACTACTAATCTAACTGTCTGTAGGTCCAACAGAACACATTAAAACACACCACTACTACTAATCTACCTGTCTGTAGGTCCAACAGAACACATTAAAACACACCACTACTACTAATCTAACTGTCTGTAGGTCCAACAGAACACATTAAAACACACCACTACTACTAATCTAACTGTCTGTAGGTCCAACAGAACACATTAAAACACACCACTACTACTAATCTAACTGTCTGTAGGTCCAACAGAACACATTAAAACACACCACTACTACTAATCTAACTGTCTGTAGGTCCAACAGAACACATTAAAACACACCACTACTACTAATCTAACTGTATGTAGGTCCAACAGAACCCATTAAAACACACCACTACTACTAATCTAACTGTCTGTAGGTCCAACAGAACACATTAAAACACACCACTACTACTAATCTAACTGTCTGTAGGTCCAACAGAACACATTAAAACACACCACTACTACTAATCTAACTGTCTGTAGGTCCACTAGAACACATTAAAACACACCACTACTACTAATATACTGTCTGTAGGTCCAACAGAACACATTAAAACACACCACTACTACTAATCTAACTGTCTGTAGGTCCAACAGAACATAATAAAACACACCACTACTACTAATCTAACTGTCTGTAGGTCCAACAGAACACATTAAAACACACCACTACTACTAATCTACCTGTCTGTAGGTCCAACAGAACACATTAAAACACACCACTACTACTAATCTACCTGTCTGTAGGTCCAACAGAACACATTAAAACACACCACTACTACCAATCTAACTGTCTGTAGGTCCAACAGAACACATTAAAACACACCACTACTACTAATCTAACTGTCTGTAGGTCCAACAGAACACATTAAAACACACCACTACTACTAATCTACCTGTCTGTAGGTCCAACAGAACACATTAAAACACACCACTACTACTAATCTAACTGTAGGAATGATTCCAGAGGGAAACAAATGATAAAACATTGCTATGACTCACCTTTGAATGTGTTGGTCATTTATCTGACACAGGGTCACTGAGGATGAGGATGAGAAGGAGTAAACCCCAAACCCAAACACAGGATAAAGGGGTTCAGTGAACGTGGTGTGTTCTGTGTAGAGGTGTGTCAGTGTACCAGAGGAGGACACACTATAGAAGGACAAAGTACCAGCTGACCAGTCCAGATACACTCCAACTCGCTTAGATTGAGGACGAGGGATGGATCTCGTACGGACTCCAGCATGGTAAAAGTGATAACCTTTATCATAGCAGAATAAACACCAGGACTTCCTATTGAATCCAATCCAACATTCACTGTCCTGTCCCTTCCTCTTCATTCCTTTGTACACCACACCAATGAAAGCCACGTCACCATCCCTGTCACCATCCCTCTCCACCTCCCAGTAATAACGACCTCCAGATAAGCCTTCTCTGCAGAGAACTTGGTGACAACAGTCAAATCTGTCTGGATGGTCTTCATAATGCTGCTTCTCTTCCACCCGTGTCACCTTCCTGTTCCCCTCAGACAGTATCAGGAATGGGTGTGCTGTATTTGGGTCCAGGTTGAGATGACAGGCATCTGTAGATAAAAGGAGAGTTCAATCAAACCACATCTTCATATAAAATGTTGTTTTGTAGGTACAGAACAAGTATTGATTAGTTACTATGTTACTATAATTCTGAATATGCAGTTAATTAGGATTAAAGAGACTTACATTTCCTCAGCCCTGATTTCAGCCTGCACTCTCCACCATGATCCACACTGTAGGAGAAACAGGTTATTGACTGACAAAGACCTAATAAAGCAGTCAACATTTAAACCATATTGTTGTGTTCTGGTGCACTATCCAAGTTCATTACTAGAGACATACAGGTATTCTATCCTACCTACTGCATACAGAACGGAGTACAATTCATTACAAGAGACATACAGGTATTCTATCCTACCTACTGCATACAGAATGGAGTACAATTCATTACTAGAGACATACAGGTATTCTATCCTACCTACTGCATACAGAACGGAGTACAATTCATTACTAGAGACATACAGGTATTCTATCCTACCTACTGCATACAGAACAGAGTACATTTCATTACTAGAGACATACAGGTATTCTATCCTACCTACTGCATACAGAACGGAGTACAATTCATTACTAGAGACATGCAGGTATTCTATCCTACCTACTGCATACAGAACAGAGTACAATTCATTACTAGAGACAAAAAGGTACTCTATCCTACCTACTGCATACAGAACGGAGTACAATTCATTACTATAGACATACAGGTATTCTATCCTACCAACTGCATACAGAACAGAATACAATTCCAACAGGATATTAGAGATGCAGAAGAAGAGTATTCATGTGGTGATATACAGTTGAATTCGGGAAGTTTACATACTCCTTAGCCAAATACATTTAAACTCAGTTTCACAATTCCTGACATTTAATGCTAGCAAAAATACCCTATTTCAGTTAGGTCAGTTAGGATCACCACTTTATTTTAAGAATGTGAAATGTCAGAATAATAGTAGAGAGAATGATTTATTTCAGCTTTTATTTCTTTCATCACATTCCCAGTGGGTCAGAAGTTTACATACACTCAATTATTATTTGGTAGCATTGCCTTTAAATTGTTTAACTTGGGTCAAACGTTTTGGGTAGCCTTCCACAAGCTTCCCACAATAGGTTGGGTGAATTTTGGCCCATTCCTCCTGACAGAGCTGGTGTAACTGAGTCAGGTTTGGAGGCCTCCTTGCTCGCACACGCTTTTTCAGTTCTGCCCACAAATATTCTTTCAGATTGAGGTCAGGGCTTTGTGATGGCAAATCCAAAACCTTGACTTTGTTGTCCTTAAACCATTTTGCCACAACTTTGGAAGTATGGTTGGGATCATTGTGCATTTGGAAGATCCATTTGCGACCAAGCTTTAACTTCCTGACTGATGTCTTGAGATGTTGCTTCAATATATCCACATAATTTCCCTCCTCATGATGCTATCTATTTTGTGAAGTGTGTCGTAGCAGAATCAGAATTAGTTAGGTAACATTGATAAATAAGATGTTTTATTTACATAATAATGCTTATGTGAGATATTTGTCATTAGAATGTCTTCTTTTGGATAATACTGTTGGCAGTTGCATTTTCCTCTTTCTTCTCCAGGGAAAAGTCACTTGGGGCCCAGAGAGGGGAGAGGCTTGTCTTTTATGGTTATTTTATGGTAATATGCAGAATATCAGAAAGGGAAGTCAGAATTGAACAGTGTCTTCCAATGTATCTGTTAAACCATGTGAAGGGCTCCACAATGTCTGTGTGCCAGTCACTCCCCTCTGTGAGTTTATCAAGAAGGGGGTGTACTTGAGATGGGAGTATCTAGAATTGACAATTGATATATGCCATTGGATGAGGTAATGTTTTGGTAGACAGTGAAGTACCAAGAACGAGATAAGAACTTCGTTTAGGAGACCAAACTGAACAATAATTTATAGCTAATGCTGTCTGGCTATGGGATACTCCTCTCTCAAGTAAAAGTCTTCCTTTGTGCAGTTTTCCTAAGACATGTGGTTCGTCATTGTGAGCTGGGAGGGGTGGATCTTTGCTATAAAAGATCTCAGTTGCCATTTTGTAAGCACTCTCAGAATTCATTTATAGACACTGAATTGATCTGAGAGTCAAAGGGCTATGGTGAAGCTCATATTATTAAAAGATGGAGTTTAAAGTATAACTCTGACTTGTGTATGGTTTGTAAACTCTCCTTTCACTTAGTAATACAGGAAATACCACGACAAGTGCATCAGACCCTCCTGCAGCAAAGCACCGCCACAACATGATGCTGCCACCCCCGTGCCTCACGGTTGGGATGGTGTTCTTTGGCTTGCAAGCCTCCCCCTTTTTCCTCCAAACATAACAATGGTCATTATGGCCAAACAGTTCTATTTTTGTTTCATCGGACCAAAGGACATTTCTCCCAAAAGTACGATCTCTGTCCCCATGTACAGTTGCAAACCGTAGTCTGGCTTTTTTATGATGGTTTTGGAGCAGTGGCTTCTTCCTTGCTGAGCGGCCTTTCAGGTTATGTCGATATAGGACTCGTTTTACTGTGGATATAGATACTTTTGTACCTGTTTCCTCCAGCATCTTCATAAAGTCCTTTGCTGTTGTTCTGGGATTGATTTGCACTTTTTGCACCAAAGTACGTTCATCTCTAGGAGACAGAACGCGTCTCCTTCCTGAGTGGTATGACGGCTGCGTGGTTCCATGGTGTTTATACTTGCGTACTATTGTTTTTACAGATGAATGTGGTACCTTCAGGCATTTGGAAATTGCTCCCAAGGATGAACCAGACTTGTGGAGGTCCACAATCTTTTTCTGAGGTCTTGGCTGATTTCTTTTGATTTTCCCATGATGTCAAGCAAAGAGGCACTGAGTTTGAAGGTAGGCCTTGAAATATATCCACAGGTACACCTCCAATTGACTCAAATGATGTCTATCAGAAGCCATGACATCATTTTCTGGAATTTTCCAAGCTGTGGCACAGTCAACTTAGTGTATGTAAACTTCTGACCCACTGGAATTGTGATAGTGAATTATAAGTGAAATAATCTGGCTGTAAACAATTATTGGAAAAATGACTTGTCATGCACAAAGTAAATTTCCTAACCGACTTGCCAAAACTATAGCATGTTAACAAGAAATTTGTGGAGTGGTTGAAAAACGAGTTTTAATGACTCCAACCTAAGTGTATATAAACTTTCGACTTCAACTGTATGCTGTGTTGGAGTGCCTCGCCTGCTGAGTAAACTTCCCCTTAATTCTACCATCATGTGCTCATGTTACTGACCCTACTACACTACATATGACACAACCGCTGCTCACACTATTAGGACATCTATTCTGACTTACTTCAGCTTCATCAGTTTATATGTGGGATCCACCAGAGCAGCTGAAAGCAGTCCCCCTGCAGAGTCTCCTGGGTGATTGTAGCTCAGGTCCAGCTCTTTCAGGTGGGAGGGGTTTGACCTCAGAGCTGAAGACAGAGCAGCACAGCCCACCTCTGTGACCAGACAGCCAGACAGCCTACAGAGAGACACAAAACATCTGTCTAGGTTGGTGTACTGGTGTCAATCATCTTGTAGGACACCCATCCATTTGTCCATGACACAAACATTGTGATGAAATATTAGATTTTCAGAGTATTCGTTTTACTCAGCTCAGTACCGACCTGACTGAAACAGCTGTACTTACCCCAGTTTGTGTAGTTTACAGTCTGGATCCTCCAGTCCAGCAGACAGCAGTGTAACTCAGCTCAGTACAGACCTGACTGAAACAGCTGTACTTACCCCAGTGTGTGTAGTTTACAGTCTGGATCCTCCAGTCCAGCAGACAGCAGTGTAACTCCTGAGTCCTGCAGGTCATTGTCTCTCAGCTCCAGTTGTTTCAGTTGTGAGTTGGGTGAACTCAGGACTGAGGCCAGATGTGAACAGCAACCCTCTGTCAGACCACACTGACCTAGACTAGAGGGCAGAAGAGCACATGATTAACACATGTTTAAAACATCCACATAATAACTCATACTGAAGAAAGTTAACTCACACTAGTGTCTGTATGTTGCAGAGTGGACTGGTTAGTCCAACACAGAGCAGCTCCACTCCTCTGTCTCTCAGGTTATTGTAGCTGAGGTCCAGTTCTCTCAGGGGGGAGTTTGGTGTCTGCAGAGCTGAGGCCAGAGTCCCAAAGGATTCATATGTGAGGTAACAGCCATCCAGTCTGGAGAGAGGAGATATGTTGATATACTGTTAAATATGCAAAGTTTTAAGAATACAAGCTTTAAGAAGACAATAACAGAAGGACATGCTTATTATTATAGACATTATTATGCAGCGAACTGAAAAGAGGAGCGACCCAGGGATGTGTGTGCTTTGGGGACCTTTAACAGAATGTGACTGGCAGAACGGGTGTTGTATGTGGAGGATGAGTGCTGCAGTAGATATCTCAGATAGGGGGGAGTGAGGCCTAACAGGGTTTTATAAATAAGCATCAACCAGTGGGTCTTGCGACGGGTCTAAGGAGATGACCAGTTTACAGAGGAGTATAGAGTGCAGTGATGTGTCCTATTGATAATGGAATTTGTTTAAATTAATGATTAGAATATAATATGAAATTGATTAGAATCATGAAATTATAATCTGATGATGGTCTAGATTTAACATGCCTGATGGAGGAAACCAGGTCTAGATTTAACAGGTACAGGCCTGATGGAGGAAACCAGGTCTAGATTTAACAGGCCTGATGGAGGAAACCAGGTCTAGATTTAACAGGTACAGGCCTGATGGAGGAAACCAGGTCTAGATTTACCAGGCCTGATGGAGGTAACCTGGTCTAGATTTAACAGGCCTGATGGAGGAAACCAGGTTTAGATTTAACAGGCCTGATGGAGGAAACCAGGTCTAGATTTAACAGGTACAGGCCTGATGGAGGAAACCAGGTCTAGATTTAACAGGTACAGGCCTGATGGAGGAAACATGGTCTAGATTTAACAGGTACAGGCCTGATAGAGGAAACCAGGTCTAGATTTAACAGGCCTGATGGAGGAAAACAGGTCTAGATTTACCAGGCCTGATGGAGGTAACCTGGTCTAGATTTAACAGGCCTGATGGAGGAAACCAGGTTTAGATTTAACAGGCCTGATGGAGGAAACCAGGTCTAGATTTAACAGGTACAGGCCTGATGGAGGAAACCTGGTCTAGATTTAACAGGTACAGGCCTGATAGAGGAAACCAGGTCTAGATTTAACAGGCCTGATGGAGGAAAACAGGTCTAGATTTACCAGGCCTGATGGAGGTAACCTGGTCTAGATTTAACAGGTCTGATGGAGGAAACCAGGTTTAGATTTAACAGGCCTGATGGAGGAAACCAGGTCTAGATTTAACAGGTACAGGCCTGATGGAGGAAACCTGGTCTAGATTTAACAGGTACAGGCCTGATAGAGGAAACCAGGTCTAGATTTAACAGGCCTGATGGAGGAAAACAGGTCTAGATTTACCAGGCCTGATGGAGGAAACCAGGTTTAGATTTAACAGGTACAGGCCTGATGGAGGAAACCAGGTCTAGATTTAACAGGTACAGGCCTGATGGAGGAAACCTGGTCTAGATTTAACAGGTACAGGCCTGATAGAGGAAACCAGGTCTAGATTTAACAGGCCTGATGGAGGAAAACAGGTCTAGATTTACCAGGCCTGATGGAGGTAACCTGGTCTAGATTTAACAGCCCTGATGGAGGAAACCAGGTTTAGATTTAACAGGCCTGATGGAGGAAACCAGGTCTAGATTTAACAGGTACAGGCCTGATGGAGGAAACCAGGTCTAGATTTAACAGGTACAGGCCTGATGGAGGAAACCTGGTCTAGATTTAACAGGTACAGGCCTGATAGAGGAAACCAGGTCTAGATTTAACAGGCCTGATGGAGGAAAACAGGTCTAGATTTAACAGGCCTGACGGAGGAAACCTGGTCTAGATTTAACAGGCCTGATGGAGGAAACCAGGTTTAGATTTAACAGGCCTGATGGAGGAAACCAGGTCTAGATCTAACAGGTACAGGCCTGATAGAGGAAACCTGGTCTAGATTTAACAGGTACAGGCCTGATGGAGGAAACCTGGTCTAGATTTAACAGGTACAGGTCTGATAGAGGAAACCAGGTCTAGATTTAACAGGCCTGATGGAGGAAACCAGGTTTAGATTTAACAGGCCTGATGGAGGAAACCAGGTCTAGATTTAACAGGTACAGGCCTGATGGAGGAAACCAGGTCTAGATTTAACAGGAACAGGCCTGATGGAGGAAACCTGGTCTAGATTTAACAGGCCTGATAGAGGAAACCAGGTCTAGATTTAACAAGCCTGATGGAGGACACCTGGTCTAGATTTAACAGGTACAGGCCTGATGGAGGAAACCTGGTCTAGATTTAACAGGTACAGGCCTGATAGAGGAAACCAGGTCTAGATTTAACAGGCCTGATGGAGGAAACCAGGTCTAGATTTAACAGGCCTGACGGAGGAAACCTGGTCTAGATTTAACAGGCCTGATGGAGGAAACCAGGTTTAGATTTAACAGCCCTGATGGAGGAAACCAGGTCTAGATTTAACAGGTACAGGCCTGATGGAGGAAACCTGGTCTAGATTTAACAGGTACAGGTCTGATAGAGGAAACCAGGTCTAGATTTAACAGGCCTGATAGAGGAAATCAGGTCTAGATTTAACAGGCCTGATAGAGGAACCCTGGTCTAGATTTAACAGGTCTGACGGAGGAAACCAGGTCTAGATTTAACAGGTACAGGTCTGATAGAGGAAACCAGGTCTAGATTTAACAGGCCTGATGGAGGTAACGTGGTCTAGATTTAACAGGCCTGATGGAGGAAACCTGGTCTAGATTTAACAGGCCTGATGGAGGAAAACAGGTCTAGATTTAACAGGCCTGATGGAGGAAACCTGGTCTAGATTTAACAGGCCTAATGGAGGAAAACAGGTCTAGATTTAACAGGCCTGACGGAGGAAACCTGGTCTAGAGTTAACAGGCCTGATGGAGGAAACCAGGTCTAGATTTAACAGGCCTGACGGAGGAAACCAGGTCTAGATTTAACAGGCCTGATGGAGGAAACCTGGTCTAGATTTAACAGGTACAGGCCTGATGGAGGAAACCAGGTCTAGATTTAACAGGTACAGGCCTGATAGAGGAAACAAGGTCTAGATTTAACAAGTACAGGCCTGATAGAGGAAACCAGGTCTAGATTTAACAGGCCTGATAGAGAAAACCAGGTCTAGATTTAACAGGCCTGATGGAGGAAACCAGGTCTAGATTTAACAGGTACAGGCCTGATGGAGGAAACCAGGTCTAGATTTAACAGGCCTGATAGAGGAAACCAGGTCTGGATTTAACAGGTACAGGCCTGATGGAGGAAACCAGCTCTAGATTTAACAGGACTGATAAAGGAAACCAGGTCTAGATTTAACAGGCCTGATGGAGGAAACCAGGTCTAGATTTAACAGGTACAGGCCTGATAGAGGAAACCAGGTCTAGATTTAACAGGTACAGGCCTGATGGAGGAAACCAGGTCTAGATTTAACAGGTGTCGTGGAAAATCACTTCAAATATAACTCTTACAAGAACGTTGTGAACTCAAATATGATTTTTAATACAAATTGTATCGCAATCTGGAATGTCCGCGGAACACACACCGCTTCCCAACCCCGGTTCCAACATTTATACATAAATAGCATATGGGTCCACCCCATATGCAAATAAGCATACTTCCCCTAATTCTTCCTGCCATCATTATCTTTTTAGTTCAGGCTTCCTGCTTGTTCACGCCTACTAACGCCCATTATCTGCTTTCAGTTAAATTATAATAGTGGCCAGACCCATGCTTGTCTTAAAAATAATATATGTCCATCTATCCTCTAGGCCTATGACTCAACCCTGTATTTAATTCAATACCCCAGCATGTTCTCTGGTATGTCCTTATTGGAATTGGCAGACTCTATGTCTCTTCTTATCATTAGTGTCCAGTTGCCTTAGGCATATTTCTCTGGTATGTGTGCTTTTAGTGGAATGTGTAGACTATAAGTCTAGTGTGTCCAATTGTTTTAGGTGCCCATGTGTCTGGTCAGTCTGTCAGCACAATGGAGAAAATAAGAGGGCCAGAACGTCCCTTAGTATATCTCCATTACCACAGTCTCATGATCAACGTGAACATGTGGTTCGTTACTTTAATGTTCAGCTGTCTTATGTCTTTATATGTTATCCATGTGTCTTATGTTACTACTACAATCCCCCCTCTGGGGCTATTTAGCCACATAAATGATACAAATAAGACTTTGGGATAGTAAAAGAAAATACCTATGATAAACAAGAAAATACAAAAAATAAAAACAAAGTGAAGCATATAAACCAACTAGACCAAACATCTCCAATGTGAAATAGGAGTAAAAGATCCAATCAGAAACATTAAAGAAAACCAACTAGACCAAACATCTCCAATATTCATAAGAGTAAAAGATCAAATTTGGTATAAAAATATAAAGATAAAATATTACATATTTGATGAAGCATGAGCGTGTAGGTACTTAGCCTTGCCTGAGGTTATCTCAGTTATGTGAAAATTAAAAATTTAAACAATACAATGAGTATAATAATAAATGAATAATCAAAAAAAATCAAAGACCTACATGCAGTTACAAAAGAAAATTGACACAACATCATTCTAAATTTAAGCATTTCAACATGATCCTCCCTCGCAGACACCTCTCTAATAAAGTGATATCAATGATACCAACCTTTGTTTAGAAGATTAAGGACATGGTCCATAGACACTTGTAACCGGAATACCCTCTGTTACCTAACATGTTTTTGAAATTAACCTAGTTTTTAGAAGGCATAACTAGCTTTAATTAAAGGAAACCATATATATATTCATTGATATACATATCTAAAAATTCAACCAAACATACAAAAACACAAGGCCTTAAACAAAAATAGATATACTAAAATCCTTACATAGGAGCACAGTCCTCATCCTGACAGATTCTACAATCACCTCTTTGACATTTTGCGCAAAACACAGGGTCTCCGTGATGGTCATGGCCTTCCACATTAAATTTTGTGCACCACTTGCACTTACGGCGCAAATGACACTCTTTGTGGACATGTACCAGTAGACATTCGTCTGAATTTGGGAATACAGCATATACAGGTAGACCATCCTTACTGAAATCATGGCAAGCATAACCACCTCCCGGCATCACTCCATAGAGACAGTTTGGATTGCCAAAGGGGCAGTCCAGAGGTCCACCAACCGCATTGCAAAGCTTTCCATATTTATTGGTATAATGGCCTGGGCTCCCAGGTACAGGATTAATTATCACTGGAGGGTCAGCACTCCTTACAGACATCTGTTTAACTGTTGTCTGGACCACAAGTGATTTTACCAAGGGTAAAACACAACAAAATACAATACCCAGAGCCAATAACCCTCCTCCCAACACAATAGCCATCCTAGCAAACATAGCTCCCCACTTTCCTAATGTTAGATCCAACCAATCCCAAACATGAGAGTCAAACCCAGCATTTGCCTTAACCTCTGCTCGTAAACCTTTAAGTTTAGCCATAGCGATTGCGAAGGATCCATTAGGCGCAGTGTTATTGGGAATAAAAGTGCAACAATCATCTCCAAACATAACACAAACTCCACCCTTCTCCGCTAATAGCCAATTAAGAGCCTGTCTGTTTTGCCAAGTCATTTTACTGGTAGCCTGTACCTGTTCCCCCAATGCTGTTAGAGCCGAGTCGGTATAGTTAATGAATCTCTGTTGATTATAGTAAATATAATTAATCCACTCTAAATTCTTATTAGGTGTTATCCACAAAAAGATTGATTCAAATCCTGATTTAATCTCATCTCTTGCTTTGTACTCGTTAGGAACACCTCTAGGTTGGCCTATTGCATCCAAATAGACCTTGGGGTCAGACTCATATTCTCTTTTTACTCTATTTTTAGTATTTTGTTGCCTAGCATCACTAGGATCCCATTCAGTGATAGTTATCTGTTGAATCAACCTAACTCTTGCACAGAGGCCTGTCCATCCCTTTGGCAATGTTACCCTTAATCTCTTTCCCCCACATATCCAGAAGAAATCTGCAACTACCTTGGTCTGTTCTTCATACGGTGCAATTAAGGGTAGTGCTAGAGTTTGATTTTGACAACTATCATGAATGACTATTTTTCCCACCCAACTTCCAGCTGCTTGATAAGTAGCCCTTCTTGGAGTGTCTGCATTCCATGTGGTATCCGTAGTTAAGTGCCATGTGATCTCGCATTGACCTTTAAACTTCCCCATCCCATTCTGTCCTTTTGTGCTGTTAAAACATTCATATGTTTGTTGATAATCTATCCGATATTTATGTGGGACCTCTAGCTTCTGTACTTCCATCCTTATATCCAATTCTTTACACCACTTTCCCCAACCAGTTTGATTGTAATACTGATGATAATATGGATTACCCAAATATGACAAACATTCAGCTGGGCAATAAGGCCTTTCTGGTCTACTTAAATGACAAAAGTTCTTATTAAAATCAGCACAGTCCTTATAATCATAAGGACTTGGTACCACCACTAATTCTGTCAGCGGAGAGGGTGCACATAGTAAGCAATTTGTCAGTTTTAATTTCATTGCTGTATATTGAGCCCATTCATACCATTCATTTCCTACTAATTTCTTCAATGATTTGTCCTTGTATAGTTCTGGGGTTAAAGCATCAGTTGGAGTCACATTGTCCTTTTCTCGAGGCAGATTGTTAGTGTTTTTCAGAAAGTTCCAAATGTCAGTAAAAAACCCTTTTGGTTCTGATGCCTCAGGTTTCTTTGTGGGTACATTGGACTGCTTGTTAATAGCAATGGATGGTACCTTGGTAGTAACCGCTATAATCCTTGCAGCAGTTTCCACTGTTGTTGTCGTTTTAGTTATCACCGGCTCTTCCTGTTTAGGTATTGGCGTAGGACCAATTCTAATGACTGTGGTGCTACTCCCTTCGGTCAATCTGGTTCTCGTTATTTCAACTATTAATTCTTCACCTTCAACTGGTTCAATCGGATTCATGGTGAGCACCCACTCATCTACTTCTTTGGTTATTTTCAGGTCACATCCTTTTGGGTCCCAAATGACTTCTCCCTTTGTTTGGTGATGTGTCCATCCACAGAATGCAATCTCAGGTAGAGGCTTAATCTTTTTGATTGAGATTGTCTTCTGTTCTCCTGTTTCAGTTATGAGTTGAGGTGGAACAGAGATTCTAACCTTGTCAGTCTTTTTTAATTGTTCGGCTGATGCCTCTCTTCTCTTCCTGCTTCCCCCATACTTCTTGATTGTGTGTGAGTCTGTTGTTTCTGTACTAGTGTTCATTATTACTTTTGCTATGTCAATGTCTTTCTTCTGCCATTCTAACTTCAATTGTTTGTTAGGGGGACCCTTCAAGAGTTGAAAAGTCAATTGTGGGGAAATCCCCTTCCCTCTCTTGTGAGGCTTCTCTTCCTCTTTCTTCCCCTGAGGCTCCCTCCTCAGGCCGGACTGGGCTTTCATCTGGAAGGGTATCAATTTCAGGGAAGAGATGTTCCCATTCTGCAGGTGGTACTTCGGGATCCCATTGTGGAGGGCTTCTATCAAAGAGGTCTGCCACAGCAGGTATGTCATCAGGAGTAGCAGGCATGTTACTCCCCCCCATTTCTGGGCTCTCTGACCATACCTGAGGAAGCTTTGGTTGTTTTTCCCTTTCCTGTTTAGACTTTTTTCCCCTGGTACTTCTTCTGAGAGCTTTAGTTGATGCACTCGTCGTATCTTGGCTTGAATCTGGTCTGCCATTTTCTTGACTCCTCCCTGGTGTTTTGATCGTTTCCTCTGCTCCTGCTCCCTCCGGGCTCCCGCCTGGTATATCAGCATCCTCTGTGTTCTCATCTCTATGTGGTTGTATCCTTTTCTCTGTTGGGACTCGTGTGCAGTGGTTTAGATGATACCACGTCTTGCTTCCTTTCACCTGGACTGCTGTTTTTGTGGCTGTTGCCACCTCGTAGGGTCCTTCTCTCCTCGGCTGATCCCACTTCCTTCGGAACACTCGAACGTAGACCAGATCTCCTGGTATCACTGGGAGAGGTCCTTCAGGTCCAGGCTCCGGCACCGTCTTTTTCTCCTGTGAATATATAGCTTTGTGTATTTTGGTTAGATACATCACATACGATTTTAATTCACTTTGCAATATATCCAAGGAGGGACCTTTATACAGTCCTCCTAACATTGGTATAGGCATGGGTCGACCCGTAAGCATTTCATGCGGCGATAGATGCGTGTTTCTGTTAGTTTCCATGCGGCAACTCATTAGTGCAAGCGGTAAAGCATCCACCCAATTAAGCCCTGTAGATCTACAAATCTTTGTTATCTTGTTTTTCAGAAAACCGTTAACTCTCTCAACCATCCCCTGCGATTGGGGATGATAGACACATCCCAGCCTTTGTTTCATCCTTAGCTGCTGTATTATTGTTTTTACAACTTTTTGTATAAACGCTGAACCATTGTCTGAGCTAATTTCAGACGGAATCCCGAATCTGGGAATTACTTCTGTTGATAAGAATTTTATCACTGTTCCTGACCCCTGATCCACTGATGGTACTGCTTCTACCCATCTGCTGAACCTGTCTATGATAACTAACATGTACCTTTTACCCCTTATAGGTTTTATCATGTCTACATAGTCCATCACAATATGTCTAAACGGGCCTTCTGGAACCGGTATGTGACCTATAGGCGTAGCTATACCTTTACGTATGTTGTTTTTTGCACATATTTCACATTTTGACAAAATCTCATCTACTGTTGCCTGTAGATAAGGTGACCAAAAACCTTGTTTTTTGATTTTTCTTATCACCTCCCCCCTTGCACAATGATCAATATCATGTGCATCATTAATAAGTAGCGTCAGTAGAGTGGTGGTGGCTAATATGGCACCATCATGTGTTCTCCATATCCCATGTCTATCTACAGAGGCCCCCCTCTGTAGCCAGGTATTCTGTTCAGTAATTCCAGCACGAGCCTGAATTTGAATTAGCTCAGCCGGAGATGTAATAGGTGCAATAGCAACCATGTCCATTAATGGTGCAATGAGAATTGGAACAATGCATTTGGATGCTCTTTTGGCAGCTTCATCCGCTGCATTATTGCCCCTAATTACAAAATCATTACCTTTTTTGTGCGCCTGACACTTGATTATTGCTAATTTCCGAGGATACATTAATGCTGTCATTAATTTAACAATTTGAGCATGATGTTGGATGGGAGTTCCATCACTCTTTCGAAATCCTCTCTGTTTCCAGACAGCACCAAACAAATGACATACGCCGTGTGCGTAAGCGGAATCAGTATAGATATTAACTGTTTTACCTCTTCCTAGCCCACATGCTGCAGTCAGAGCCTGTAATTCAGCTAGCTGGGCAGAACAAGGCTGAGGACAATGCTCTAATATTTCCTCAGTGAAAGCTTTCCCCTTTTGCTTAACTACTGCAAACCCTGCATGATTACCTGTATAATCTTTAAAACAAGAACCATCTACAAAGTAACTTTCCAGGTCATATCCCTCTTGACCTATTAATGGAATTGATTCTAAGTCTGGACGTAGTTTGGTAAATGTTAAAGCCTCGGCTACACAATCATGTGCTTCTCCTTCAAAATCAAATGGAATCCTTTCTGCTGGATTCACAGTGTTACATCTTTTAATGAGAACGTCTGGATACGTGAGTAAGCTCATATAATCCATCGTCCTTGCATTAGTTAACACAAATTTACCCTGTTCTATCAACTCCACTATTTTATGATGAGTGCTGATAATTACCGGATACCCCATGGTTATAGTTGATGCTTTGTCATATGCATAATGCAATGCTGCTAATCCCTGATAACACGGTGGGTATCCCTGAGCTACCGGATCCAATTTAGAGCTATAATAAGCAATAGGTTGTTTCTTCCTACCACTACACGTTTCTTGCATAAGAACAGCTGCTGCATAATTGTTGCACCTGTTTGCGACGTATAACAAGAATGGTTTAGTGTAATCTGGGGTGGCTAGAGCTGGTGCTGTTTGCATTTCTGTTTTAAGTGTTTCAAATGCAACCAACGCATCAGTGTTCCAATCTAGTCTTGCTCTTAGATTAAGCTGTCCAGCTTCTTTCATCATATCTCTCAGAGGAGCTGTTTTAACTACATACTCTTCAATCCAATCAGAACTAAATCCAGTCATTCCCAAAAAGGTCATCATTTGAGCTACCGTTTGTGGTAACGGTGCTTTGCTAATACCCTCTAGCTGTCCAGGAGCTATTGCTTTAGTTCCATGAGCTATTGTTCTGCCTAAGTACTCAACCTGAGGTTGACAGTACTGTAGTTTTGTTTTAGAGACTTTGTGTCCTCCTTCTGCTAAGCGTTGCAGTACTTTTAGTGAGTCAGAATGACATTGTTCCAAAGTTGAGGCACAGATCAACAGGTCATCCACATATTGGATCAGTGTGCCATCTAACATTAATTCTTCCAGGTCTGCTCTCAATATCTGATTGAAAAAATGTGGACTATCCTTAAAACCCTGTGGGGTCCTAGTATAAGACAGAGTTTTGCCCCTATATCTAAATGCAAACAAATGTCTGCACTCCTCCGCCAGGGGTATACTAAAAAACGCTCCACATAGGTCAATAACCGTGAAGTATTTGGCCTCCGGGGGAACATTGGTCAGCAGTGTGTGAGGGTTTGGGACTTCAGCAGGACAATCCTGCACTATATCGTTAACAGCTCTTAGATCATGGACCAGTCTCCATTTTTTACCATCGGCTTTAAGAACAGGTAGCAAGGGTGTATTGCAATCACTGGGCATCTCTATCAATACTCCTGCCCTGAGCAGTCCTTCTATAGTCAATCTAATTCCTTCTTCAGCCTCAGGCTTCATAGGATACTGGGTTTTCCATGGAAGTATGGCATTAGGTTTTATTTTGACAGAAACGGGACTAGCAGATTTAACTAGTCCTACGTCTGTATCGTGTTGCGACCATACCTCAGTTGGTATGGTTTTCTCCATTTCTGCTCTAAGTTCACTGATTAATCCTATTCCTTCACCTAACACTACCTGCTGGCCTGCACTAACCTCTACCTCCCTTGGATCACCAATCAACATAGTAGTGGTAACTATTTTGATGAATGATTTATCCTTTGAATGAAAGATTAGTGGATTGTCAGTTTTATCCCACTTCTGTTTCCCAACTTCCTTCATCATCGATCCTAGATCTTTAGATGTATAACCCTGATTTACCAGTAAAGTAATGTGAGGAACAGAGTCAGAGACATTGAACCATGTCTGCACAAAGTCAGACCCGTCTCCATCCATCACATCCATTGCGGCTCCCTGCTTTCCAATAACTATAATTTGAGACATTATTGGCGCTTTCCTTCCATATGCCCCCATAACCCAAAGTTGTTCAAGCAATGGGTCCTGATGTGGGTCAAATTGCATTGTGCAATGATATTCAGATTTAGCTCTAACTGCTTTAGGTATTTGGGCCTGGATGAATTTACCCCATTTCCTGACAGTTCTATCCACATCTGCTTCAATGCCTCCTAGCCAATATACATTAGCCGTTCCTTCTGTACCCATCACCGGTAATTGTAATCCTGTTTTTTCAATTATTACTCCATCAGGAGAACATTTAATTTGTAAGCCCAACTTGCATAGTGCGTCTCTTCCTAATAGATTAACTGGTGTGTGATCTGACACTAAAATTGGAATTGTGACTGATTTACCATCAGTCGTTAGCCGAACTGGAGCGGTCATTGGAATTAACTGCGTATTTCCCGAGAATCCTATTGTTTTGGCATATTTACCAGACATGGGGAGATGAGAGGCATAATTTGGACTCACACATGTGTAAGTAGCTCCAGTATCTATCATCATGGGTGTACCTCTGTTTTCTATTTGAACCTGCAGTATAGGTTCTTGATCAGCCCTTGTTGTTATTATTGGAAACTGACCCTCCCCTTTGGGATTCCCTGGGCATCCCTAGTTTTGTTGATTAGGCCCTGACCATGTGTTCACAGGACCTGAAGGTTGGTTAGGGTTGCCTCGCCAATCATTATTTTGATTCCAACCATTCTGATTTTGTTGGAAGTTTGGGGTATTATTCGTCGGTGGCGATCTACTATTTCTATTTCCCTCAGTCCGATTCTGCCATGGGCGTGTAGGGCACTCTCGCCTGTTGTGTCCTGTTTGCCTACATCCCCAACAGGTGCCTGGTGGCCCTCGAGAGTCTACAGATCCCTTGCTTTTATCAAATTGTACAGTTTTCTGTTGTTTTTTCCCCCCATTCCAAATCGGGGGCTGTGTGTACACATTTACTACTGGCGGTGCAGGTAACACTTGAGCCCGACCAGGGCCGAACAGCTGTGGCTCTCCTGGGGAGACAGCAGCCATTGTTCCCATCTCTGGCCCAGGGGTAGTGACGACAGCCTGGACTTTCTTTTTCCCTTTGTTGGTTAGTTCATCCAACTGCAGCAGGGTCAGTCTTCTCTGAATGTCTTTGCCTTGATCTATCTGTCTCTGTTCATCTTTTCTGTGTTTCTCTACTGCATGGACCACGTAGTCACAGAATTCCCTGTAAGGTTTTGATGTAAGTCCCACCACATCCTCCAGCCTTCTCCTTACTGGCTGGGGCATGGCTTCTATTATTGAATTTCGGAACATAGTTGTCATTAGTTCATTGCCCTCAGGGTCTTGCTCTGTTTCCATCCTCCACCTTTTCAACTGTCCATGTAGGTAGGTAGCTGGGTTTTCTGTGTCCCCGATAATTCCACCTCTTAGTGCTTTGGGATCCACTTTTGTTGGATATGTTTCTCTTAAAGCACGCCAGATGGCTGGTCTGTATCTGTCGAACAGTAATCCATCATTTATCACTCCCCCATCTGTACCATCGATGCCACCGTCCTGCATGATCTCTCCCATAGTATGCATGCTCGTCACCCTGGCCAGTAGTGCCCTTATGTCCCCCACCGCCAGCAATTTCCCCACTGTATGTTCTTCAAATGTTCTGATCCATTTACCTGCCCCCTCATGTAAATCAGGTAGACGGACAACCAAACCCTCCAAATCCTGTGTAGCCCATGGCGTATAATGTCCCTGATCGCCTTTTATCAGAATCGGACATTGTTTTCCATAAAAGCCAGATTCTTTTCTTGACCCTTCTCTACGAGCCCTGGGGTAGTTTTCCACCAACTCATCAGTTAAGTCCTTATTGGTGCTGCGGGCCCGAGCTTTTTCTTGTTTTTCTAGTCTTCTCTTACTTTCTTCTAGGTTTGACTTTAATAGTCCCAATTCCTTATCTATTTTTTGTCCAAGTAATTGACCCTCTTCTTCTAGTCTGTCCCTATATTGTCTATCACTATCTTCCTCTTCTTCTTCTGATAACTCCTTATCTACTCTTGCTGTTTCTAATGCTGCCAGAGCCTTTCTTAAACCCCCATAACAATTGAAGCCATCTCCCTCAATCCTAGAATCTTTTGTAGTCTTTCTCTGGTCCTTTTCTGTTGAATAATATGATGCACATGCTGCTTCAGGCTCAGCCCTTTCTTCTCCATCAGTTAAGTCTATTTCGCCTTGTATATCCAAATGACCCTTTATCATTGGAAATTGTCCATTGAAATAAGGTGGGGGGTTAGGCATCCATTCTTTTTTCCTTTTCATTGTTTTGTCATCTTTCTTCAGCATTTCTCTTGCCGTTTTCATGCTTTTTAACAAACCAGATCCTTCTTCTTTGAACATTTTTAGTATTTCATTCTCTCTTTCTCGTTTATTTCTTCTTTTTTGTTTCTTGTCATTTGGTTTGTGGTTCTTTATTAGTGTCTCCATTTCCTCACACACCGAGACATCCAACGTTCCCACCGCTGGCCATTTGGTATTTAGTTTTCTTGTGCGTTTCTCCCATTTTATTGAAGTTTTTATTATTTCTTTTTTACTCAAGGGATGCCTTGCCCCTAAGATCTCTACTGGTGTTCTATTCATTTTATTATAGTTCTAATCAATTTTATGATTTCTTTTTAATACCTTATCTTTATCTTTATTTATTTATATTGTTTATACTTTCTTACCTCTACTTCATGTTCCTTATTGCTTGATCCTATATTCAATTGATTAGTGTATCAAGCCTCCCCTTGTCTCCTTTTTATCCTGGCCACTCGATTTTGCACCGCTGTCTACTCATCAGGCTATTTTTAGACCGTAGCTTCTGTAGACACAGAGTGTCTGACGGCCTGTTTTTTCCTCTTTCTTTGTTACACCGTACGCGAATTCTTAATGTGTCCTGGATTCCACTATTTATCTTAACCAACCTAGATTCATTATTAACTTTATAGTATAATTTCAATTTATTGGCGCTCCTACTTTCTGTTTTGTTTCACACTTTTCTATCCGTATTTATACTATTCGGTTAACGCCTTTTTAAGTATTTTTATTTATTCTTTGTTTTGACACCTTTTTTTAGTAATTCTACTATGGTCGCTTATTACTTTATCACATCAGTGTTTTTATCCTTGATTACAACTTATTTTACTTCGATGTTTCTTAATTCCGTTCCCTCTGCCTAATAGCAGTTAACAGCACCCTTCCTCAACGTTCTACTCTATTCACAGGAAGGCTGCGAGCTCCCTCTTCTGGACGTTCTGCCTACACACACACAACTTGTCTTTCCTAATGTTCTATTTTTACACAGATCCACTCATTTCTTACAACATTCTCATTCATCCTTTTTATTTTTCACCTGTTCATTCAATCCCTTTGTTTTTTACCTCAAAACAACTTAGTCTTTCTTTATTGACTTAATTCACTTCCTCCTACATAAGCCTAGACTGCTAAGATTTCTACAATATGACGAGACTACTGTCTAATCGGATCAGCTTGTCTTCATATCCTATTCACCCCCCCAATACTGATCTTTTCTTCTATTATTAGAGTAGTATTGTGGCGTGACCTACTGAATTACAAAACCCTGTTAGCTAGACAGAGCGGTTTTTTATTCGCAGGATTTCTTTTGCATTTGAACGCCGCACAATCGGGCTAACGTTCTTCCTGCCTTCTAAATATTCATCCGTTCAGTCCCCCGTTCTGGGGCGGTAGCCATGAAATATTTATTTAACTACTGATTTATGCTTTGACCGTATAAGTTACTTTTGCAGTTGAACGCCGCACAATCGGGCTAACGTTTTCCTGCAACCTAATATTTCACCCGTACAGTCCTTCTTTCAAAGCGGTAACCATGAAATATTTATTTAACTACTGATTTATGCTTTGACCGTATAAGCTACTTTTGCAGTTGAACGCCGCACAATCGGGCCAACGTTTTTCCTGCAACCTAATATTTCACCCGTACAGTCCTTCTTTCAAAGCGGTAACCATGAAATATTTATTTAACTACTAAATATTCACCCACAGATTATTCTGCCGTGAATATCCCACCCAAGCAGACCTCTTTAAAAATGTTCCTTTTTTTTTTTTTAAAGAGCGGTATCGTGGCTTCCTAACTACTTATTTATGCAGTTCTCTACTACTTTTAGAGCCGTTATTCATAAGTAACCTGTCCAAGCATTCCTTCTACTAATTTTATTGAAGAGGTATCACAGGATGTTCTACCTACATTATCTGTTTTGACCGTATGAGCTGCTAATTGTAGCCCTGCGCCTGAGCCCAGCCGCTCAACTAGAGAGTACAAACAGTCGCGCCGATCAGCCCACACAAGGCTGCTCAAAATGAATGGTCCGACGAGAGGGGCAGTCCGAATCACACACACCCGACACGAGTCGCCCGCTCAGGTTGACTGAGGTGTGTTTACGCACATCCCAAAACAGATCCTGATACGGTCGAACCCGGCCAAGCAGAATCAGACGGAACAACTCCCCCAATCAAACCAGACACATGAACCTGTCTCGAGCAGTCCAACCAGAACAAATGCCCGCTCCCCCCAGCCAAACACCCAACACAAGCGAAGTTCACAGTTCCAGTTCACTCAATCTCTAGACATGCGCATTCATACAAAACCCAAACTCACACATGCATGCACATTTATTTGAATTCAAAAGTTCTTTCGTTTTTATCGTTTTTAGGAAATTTGAGAGAGAGACCTACATGACATTCCTCCCGCTGAGACAGGACTCTGAAGCAATCTACACAAACATTTCAACTATTGTAAGAACTTGCTTACCTCATATAGTTGGGTGGCCACCTCTGTTTGTTAGATTGTCCAAAGAACCCGTCATCAGCCAAGAACGTCCCCGTCCCTGTCACTCCTGGACCAGCTCGCCAATTATGTCGTGGAAAATCACTTCAAATATAACTCTTACAAGAACGTTGTGAACTCAAATATGATTTTTAATACAAATTGTATAGCAATCTGGAATGTCCCGCGGAACACACCCCGCTTCCCAACCCCGGTTCCAACATTTATACATAAATAGCATATGGGTCCACCCCATATGCAAATAAGCATACTTCCCCTAATTCTTCCTGCCATCATTATCTTTTTAGTTCAGGCTTCCTGCTTGTTCACGCCTACTAACGCCCATTATCTGCTTTCAGTTAAATTATAATAGTGGCCAGACCCATGCTTGTCTTAAAAATAATATATGTCCATCTATCCTCTAGGCCTATGACTCAACCCTGTATTTAATTCAATACCCCAGCATGTTCTCTGGTATGTCCTTATTGGAATTGGCAGACTCTATGTCTCTTCTTATCATTAGTGTCCAGTTGCCTTAGGCATATTTCTCTGGTATGTGTGCTTTTAGTGGAATGTGTAGACTATAAGTCTAGTGTGTCCAATTGTTTTAGGTGCCCATGTGTCTGGTCAGTCTGTCAGCACAATGGAGAAAATAAGAGGGCCAGAACGTCCCTTAGTATATCTCCATTACCACAGTCTCATGATCAACGTGAACATGTGGTTCGTTACTTTAATGTTCAGCTGTCTTATGTCTTTATATGTTATCCATGTGTCTTATGTTACTACTACACAGGCCTGATAGAGAAAACCAGGTCTAGATTTAACAGGTACAGGCCTGATAGAGGAAACCAGGTCTAGATTTAACAGGCCTGATAGAGGAAACCTGGTCTAGATTTAACAGGCCTGATAGAAGAAACCAGGTCTAGATTTAACAGGCCTGTTAGAGAAAACCAGGTCTAGATTTAACAGGCCTGTTAGAGAAAACCAGGTCTAGATTTAACAGGTACAGGCCTGATGGAGGAAACCAGGTCTGGATTTAACAGGTACAGACCTGATGGAGGAAACCAGGTCTAGATTTAACAGGTACAGGCCTGATGGAGGAAACCAGGTCTAGATTTAACAGGTACAGGCCTGATGGAGGAAACCTGGTCTAGATTTAACAGGTACAGGCCTGATGGAGGAAACCAGGTCTAGATTTAACAGGTACAGGCCTGATAGAGGAAACCAGGTCTAGATTTAACAGGTACAGGCCTGATGGAGGAAACCAGGTCTAGATTTAACAGGTACAGGCCTGATAGAGGAAACCAGGTCTAGATTTAACAGGTACAGGCCTGATGGAGGAAACCTGGTCTAGATTTAACAGGCCTGATAGAGGAAACCAAGTCTAGATTTAACAGGCCTGATAAAGGAAACCAAGTCTAGATTTAACAGGTACAGGCCTGATAGAGGAAACCAGGTCTAGATTTAACAGGTACAGGCCTGATAGAGGAAACCAGGTCAAGATTTAACAGGCCTGATAGAGAAAACCAGGTCTAGATTTAACAGGTACAGGCCTGATAGAGGAAACCAGGTCTAGATTTAACAGGCCTGATAGAGGAAACCTGGTCTAGATTTAACAGGCCTGATAGAGGAAACCAGGTCTAGATTTAACAGGCCTGTTAGAGAATACCAGGTCTAGATTTAACAGGTACAGGCCTGATGGAGGAAACCAGGTCTGGATTTAACAGGTACAGACCTGATGGAGGAAACCAGGTCTAGATTTAACAGGTACAGGCCTGATGGAGGAAACCAGGTCTAGATTTAACAGGTACAGGCCTGATGGAGGAAACCAGGTCTAGATTTAACAGGTACAGGCCTGATGGAGGAAACCAGGTCTAGATTTAACAGGTACAGGCCTGATAGAGGAAACCAGGTCTAGATTTAACAGGTACAGGCCTGATGGAGGAAACCTGGTCTAGATTTAACAGGCCTGATAGAGGAAACCAGGTCTAGATTTAACAGGCCTGATAGAGGAAACCAAGTCTAGATTTAACAGGCCTGATAAAGGAAACCAAGTCTAGATTTAACAGGTACAGGCCTGATAGAGGAAACCAGGTCTAGATTTAACAGGTACAGGCCTGATAGAGGAAACCAGGTCAAGATTTAACAGGCCTGATAGAGGAAACCAAGTCTAGATTTAACAGGCCTGTTAGAGAAAACCAGGTCTAGATTTAACAGGTACAGGCCTGATGGAGGAAACCAGGTCTGGATTTAACAGGTACAGACCTGATGGAGGAAACCAGGTCTAGATTTAACAGGTACAGGCCTGATGGAGGAAACCAGGTCTAGATTTAACAGGTACAGGCCTGATGGAGGAAACCTGGTCTAGATTTAACAGGTACAGGCCTGATGGAGGAAACCAGGTCTAGATTTAACAGGTACAGGCCTGATAGAGGAAACCAGGTCTAGATTTAACAGGTACAGGCCTGATGGAGGAAACCAGGTCTAGATTTAACAGGTACAGGCCTGATAGAGGAAACCAGGTCTAGATTTAACAGGTACAGGCCTGATGGAGGAAACCTGGTCTAGATTTAACAGGCCTGATAGAGGAAACCAAGTCTAGATTTAACAGGCCTGATAAAGGAAACCAAGTCTAGATTTAACAGGTACAGGCCTGATAGAGGAAACCAGGTCTAGATTTAACAGGTACAGGCCTGATAGAGGAAACCAGGTCAAGATTTAACAGGCCTGATAGAGAAAACCAGGTCTAGATTTAACAGGTACAGGCCTGATAGAGGAAACCAGGTCTAGATTTAACAGGCCTGATAGAGGAAACCTGGTCTAGATTTAACAGGCCTGATAGAGGAAACCAGGTCTAGATTTAACAGGCCTGTTAGAGAATACCAGGTCTAGATTTAACAGGTACAGGCCTGATGGAGGAAACCAGGTCTGGATTTAACAGGTACAGACCTGATGGAGGAAACCAGGTCTAGATTTAACAGGTACAGGCCTGATGGAGGAAACCAGGTCTAGATTTAACAGGTACAGGCCTGATGGAGGAAACCAGGTCTAGATTTAACAGGTACAGGCCTGATGGAGGAAACCAGGTCTAGATTTAACAGGTACAGGCCTGATAGAGGAAACCAGGTCTAGATTTAACAGGTACAGGCCTGATGGAGGAAACCTGGTCTAGATTTAACAGGCCTGATAGAGGAAACCAGGTCTAGATTTAACAGGCCTGATAGAGGAAACCAAGTCTAGATTTAACAGGCCTGATAAAGGAAACCAAGTCTAGATTTAACAGGTACAGGCCTGATAGAGGAAACCAGGTCTAGATTTAACAGGTACAGGCCTGATAGAGGAAACCAGGTCAAGATTTAACAGGCCTGATAGAGGAAACCAAGTCTAGATTTAACAGGCCTGATAGAGGAAACCAAGTCTAGATTTAACAGGTACAGGCCTGATGGAGGAAACCAGGTCCAGATTTAACAGGTACAGGCCTGATAGAGGAAACAAGGTCTAGATTTAACAGGTACAGGCCTGATGGAGGAAACCAGGTCTAGATTGAACAGGCCTGATAGAGGAAACCAGGTCTAGATTTAACGGGTACAGGCCTGATAGAGGAAACCATGTCTAGATTTAACAGGTACAGGCCTGATAGAGGAAACCAGGTCTAGATTTAACAGGTACAGGCCTGATGGAGGAAACCAGGTCTAGATTTAACAGGCCTGATGGAGGAAACCAGGTCTAGATTGAACAGGCCTGATGGAGGAAACCAGGTCTAGATTGAACAGGCCTGATAGAGGAAACCAGGTCTGGATTTAACAGGTACAGACCTGATGGAGGAAACCAGGTCTAGATTTAACAGGTACAGGCCTGATGGAGGAAACCAGGTCTAGATTTAACAGGTACAGGCCTGATAGAGGAAACCAGGTCTAGATTTATCAGGCCTGATAGAGGAAACCAGGTCTGGATTTAACAGGTACAGGCCTGATGGAGGAAACCAGCTCTAGATTTAACAGGCCTGATAAAGGAAACCAGGTCTAGATTTAACAGATGAATCCAAGATGGCGTAGCAGTCGGACGTGTGTTGTCTTGTCTTGTCCCGTGTAAATAGTCTTCGTATTTTTCGTATACATTTCGTATATATTTTAATTTCACTTTCCATCTAGGAACTGAATATACATTCCTACATTCCGCCTCACCCAATGTGGTACGGACCTGCTATTTTTTATACTTTAGAACCGTAACCCCAATCAGAAGCTAGCCAGATAACTAGCTACTAGCTAGTAGTCAGTTAGCCACTGCTGCGGTCTTCACCCTCAACTCGGACACAGCCAGCTTCAATACCGGGCCAATACCTGCCAGTCTGCAAGCGCGATATCAACCCAGAGCATATAGGACTGCTTTTTCTCTACCACATCACCGGATTCCTGACGCAAGCTCTGGACAATTACACCGTATCATCACAGCTAGCTAGCTGCAACCGAGTGGCTACTACTGGCTAACACCTCTGTCCCGAAGCAAGCACCAGTTAGCCTTGAGCTAGCCTCGAGCTAGGCCCATCTGCCGGCTAGCCGAAGAGGTCTACCAGCGAATTCTTGGGCTACAATACCTCTTTTGCCAATTGGACTGGACCTTTTTTTACCGACACAGAGCCCTGCCAATCCATCACAACTGGTCTAAATCAGCTACAAGCTAATTTAGCCATTTTTTTTGCCGCTGCTAGTAGCTTTTACCTTCTGCACAGACACCAGCCCTGTTATTAGCCTGGATATTACTCACCAATTTACCAGCATCGGACTGTCTCTCGACAACAACGCCGGATTCCTGCCGTAATCCCTGAGCCACTACTTCTGATCCTCACAGCTAGCTTGCAGCTAGCGCAGCTAGCGCCACTGCCACGAAGCTAGCACCAGTTAGCAAACACAATTCTACAATTCACAACCTCTCTTTCGCCATCCGGCTTGGATTCTCTGTCGACACGACCACGTCTGAGCAGACCCCCTCCGTCTGAGCAGACCACCCCCCGGGCTACTAACTTTAAACGCCGCGTGCTAGCTTAGTGGAGGCCTCCCTGCTCCATCTACGGCTGCCCCCTGGACACTATGATCACTTGGCTACATAGCTGATGCATGCTTGACTGTCCATTAATTCACGGTACTCCATTCTGTTTATTTGTGTTTTATCTGTCGGCTCTGTGCTTTAACTCAGGATCTGTGTGTAGTTAATCCGACCCTCTCTGCCTAGTCGTCGCCATTTTTACCTGTTGTTGCTGTGTTAGACTAGCACCCTGTTATTGCTGCTGTTATCTTACCTGTTGTTTTAGCTAGCTCTCCCAATCAAGACCTGCAATCACTTTATGCCTTATTGTATGTCTCTCTCAAATATCAATATGCCTTGCATACTGTTGTTCAGGCTAGTTATCATTATCATTGTTTTGGTTTGCAATGGACCCTGTAGTTCCACTCTCCGTACCTCTGATACCTCCTTTGTCCCACCCCCCACACATGCGGTGACCTCACCCATTGAGACCAGCATGTCCAGAGATACAACCTCTCTTATCATCACCCAGTGCCTGGGCTTGCCTCCGCTGTACCCGCGCCCCACCATACCCCTGTCTGCACATTATGCCCAGAATCTATTCTACCACGCCCATAAATCTGCTCCTTTTATTCTTTGTCCCCAACGCTCTAGGCGACCAGTTTTGATAGCCTTTAGCCGCACCCTCATCCTACTACTCCTCTGTTCCTCGGGTGATGTGGAGGTAAACCCAGGCCCTGCATGTCCCCAGACACCCTCATTTGTTGACTTCTGTGATCGAAAAAGCCTTGGCCTCATGCATGTCAACATCAGAAGCCTCCTCCCTAAGTTTGCCTTACTCACCGCTTTAGCACACTCTGCCAACCCTGATGTCCTTGCCGTGTCCGAATCCTGGCTTAGGAAGGCCTCCAAAAATTCTGAGATTTTTCATACCCAACTATAACACTTTCCGTCAAGATAGAACTGCCAAAGGGGGAGGAGTTGCAATCTACTGCAGAGATAGCCTGCAAAGTTCTGTCATACTTTCCAGGTCTATGCCCAAACAGTTCGAACTTCTAATTTAAAAAATTAATCTCTCCAGAAATAAGTCTCTCACTGTTGCCGCCTGCTACCGACCCCCCTCAGCTCCCAGCTGGGCCCTGGACACCATCTGTGAATTGATCGCTCCCCATCTAGCTTCAGAGTTTGTTCTGTTAGGTGACCTAAACTGGGATATGCTTAACACCCCGGCAGTCCTACAATCCAAGCTTGATGCCCTCAATCTCACACAAATCATCAAGGAACCCACTAGGTACAACCCTAAATCCGTAAACACGGGCACCCTAATAGACATTATCCTGACCAACCTGCCCTCCAAATACACCTCTGCTGTCTTCAATCAAGATCTCAGCGATCACTGCCTCATTGCCTGTATCCGCCACGGGTCCGCGGTCAAACGACCACCCCTCATCACTGTCAAACGCTCCCTAAAACACTTCTGCGAGCAGGCCTTTCTAATCGACCTGGCCCGGGTACCCTGGAAGGATATTGACCTCATCCCGTCAGTTGAGGATGCCTGGTCATTCTTTAAATGTTACTTCCTCACCATATTAGACAAGCATGCTCCGTTCAAAAAATGCAGAACCAAGAACAGATATAGCCCTTGGTTCACTCCAGACCTGACTGCCCTCGACCAGCACAAAAACATCCTGTGGCGAACTGCAATAGCATCGAAGAGCCCCCGCGATATGCAACTGTTCAGGGAAGTCAGGAACCAATACACGCAGTCAGTCAGGAAAGCAAAGGCCAGCTTTTTCAAGCAGAAATTTGCATCCTGTAGCTCTAACTCCAAAAAGTTCTGGGATACTGTAAAGTCCATGGAGAACAAGAGCACCTCCTCCCAGCTGCCCACTGCACTGAGGCTAGGTAACACGGTCACCACCGATAAATCCGTGATAATCGAAGACTTCAACAAGCATTTCTCAATGGCTGGCCATGCCTTCCTCCTGGCGACTCCAACCTTGGCCAACAGCCCCGCCCCCCCCGCTGCTACTCGCCCAAGCCTCCCCAGCTTCTCCTTTACCCAAATCCAGATAGCAGATGTTCTGAAAGAGCTGGAAAACCTGGACCCATACAAATCAGCTGGGCTTGACAATCTGGACCCCCTATTTCTGAAACTGTCCGCCGCCATTGTCGCACCCCCTATTACCAGCCTGTTCAACCTCTCCTTCGTATCATCTGAGATCCCCAAGGATTGGAAAGCTGCCGCGGTCATCCCCCTCTTCAAAGGGGGAGACACCCTGGACCCAAACTGTTACAGACCTATATCCATCCTGCCCTGCCTATCTAAGGTCTTCGAAAGCCAAGTCAACAAACAGATCACTGACCATCTCGAATCCCACCGTACCTTCTCCGCTGTGCAATCCGGTTTCCGAGCCGGTCACGGGTGCACCTCAGCCACGCTCAAGGTACTAAACGATATCATAACCGCCATCGATAAAAGACATTACTGTGCAGCCGTCTTCATCGACCTGGCCAAGGCTTTCGACTCTGTCAATCATCATATTCTTATCGGCAGACTCAGTAGCCTTGGTTTTTCTAATGACTGCCTTGCCTGGTTCACCAACTACTTTGCAGACAGAGTTCAGTGTGTCAAATCGGAGGGCATGTTGTCCGGTCCTCTGGCAGTCTCTATGGGGGTACCACAGGGTTCAATTCTCGGGCCGACTCTTTTCTCTGTATACATCAATGATGTTGCTCTTGCTGCGGGAGATTCCCTGATCTACCTCTACGCAGACGACACCATTCTATATACTTCCGGCCCTTCCTTGGACACTGTGCTATCTAACCTCCAAACGAGCTTCAATGCCATACAACACTCCTTCCGTGGCCTCCAACTGCTCTTAAACGCTAGTAAAACCAAATGCATGCTTTTCAACCGTTCGCTGCCTGCACCCGCACGCCCGACTAGCATCACCACCCTGGACGGTTCAGACCTAGAATATGTGGACATCTATAAGTACCTAGGTGTCTGGCTAGACTGCAAACTCTCCTTCCAGACTCATATCAAACATCTCCAATCCAAAATCAAATCAAGAATCGGCTTTCTATTCCGCAACAAAGCCTCCTTCACTCACGCCGCCAAACTTACCCTAGTAAAACTGACTATCCTACCGATCCTCGACTTCGGCGATGTCATCTACAAAATAGCTTCCAATACTCTACTCAGCAAACTGGATGCAGTTTATCACAGTGCCATTCGTTTTGTTACTAAAGCACCTTATACGACCCACCACTGCGACCTGTATGCCCTAGTCGGCTGGCCCTCGCTACATGTTCGTCGTCAGACCCACTGGCTCCAGGTCATCTACAAGGCTATGCTAGGTAAAGTGCCGCCTTATCTCAGTTCACTGGTCACGATGGCTACACCCACCCGCAGCACGCGCTCCAGCAGGTGTATCTCACTGATCATCCCTAAAGCCAAAACCTCATTTGGACGCCTTTCCTTCCAGTTCTCTGCTGCCTGCGACTGGAACGAATTGCAAAAATCTCTGAAGTTGGAGACTTTTATCTCCCTCAACAACTTTAAACATCTGCTATCTGAGCAGGTAACCGATCGCTGCAGCTGTACATAGTCCATCTGTATATAGCCCACCCAATTTACCTACCTCACCCCCCATACTGCTTTATTTATTTAATTTTCTGCTCTTTTGCACACCAGTATCTCTTCTTGCACATGATCATCTGATGATTTATCACTCCAGTGTTAATCTGCTAAATTGTAATTATTCGATTTATTGCCTACCTCATGCCTTTTGCACACATTGTATATAGATTCTCTTTTTTTTCTACCATGTTATTGACTTGTTTATTGTTTACTCCATGTGTAACTCTGTGTTGTCTGTTCACACTGCTATGCTTTATCTTGGCCAGGTCGCAGTTGCAAATGAGAACTTGTTCTCAACTAGCCTACCTGGTTAAATAAAGGTGAAAAAAAAAAAAAAAAAAAAAACAGGTACAGGCCTGATGGAGGAAACCAGGTCTAGATTTAACAGGCCTGATAAAGGAACCCAGGTCTAGATTTAACAGGCCTGATGGAGGAAACCAGGTCTAGATTTAACAGGTACAGGCCTGATAGAGGAAACCAGGTCTAGATTTAACAGGTACAGGCCTGATAGAGGAAACCAGGTCTAGATTTAACAGGCCTGATAGAGGAAACCTGGTCTAGATTTAACAGGCCTGATAGAGGAAACCAAGTCTAGATTTAACAGGCCTGATAGAGGAAACCAAGTCTAGATTTAACAGGTACAGGCCTGATGGAGGAAACCAGGTCTAGATTTAACAGGCCTGATAGAGGAAACCAAGTCTAGATTTAACAGGCCTGATAGAGGAAACCAAGTCTAGATTTAACAGGCCTGATGGAGGAAACCAAGTCTAGATTTAACAGGTACAGGCCTGATGGAGGAAACCAGGTCCAGATTTAACAGGTACAGGCCTGATGGAGGAAACCAGGTCTAGATTTAACAGGCCTGATAGAGGAAACCAGGTCTAGATTTAACAGGCCTGATAGAGGAAACCAAGTCTAGATTTAACAGGTACAGGCCTGATGGAGGAAACCAGGTCTAGATTTAACAGGCCTGATGGAGGAAACCAGGTCTAGATTTAACAGGCCTGATAGAGGAAACCAGGTCTAGATTTAACAGGTACAGGCCTGATGGAGGAAACCAGGTCCAGATTTAACAGGTACAGGCCTGATAGAGGAAACCAGGTCTAGATTTAACAGGCCTGATAGAGGAAACCAAGTCTAGATTTAACAGGCCTGATAGAGGAAACCAAGTCTAGATTTAACAGTTACAGGCCTGATAGAGGAAACCAGGTTTAGATTTAACAGGCCTGATAGAGGAAACCAAGTCTAGATTTAACAGGTACAGGCCTGATGGAGGAAACCAGGTCTAGATTTAACAGGTACAGGCCTGATAGAGGAAACCAGGTCTAGATTTAACAGGTACAGGCCTGATGGAGGAAACCAGGTCTAGATTTAACAGGTACAGACCTGATGGAGGAAACCAGGTCTAGATTTAACAGGTACAGGCCTGATGGAGGAAACCAGGTCTAGATTTAACAGGTACAGGCCTGATAGAGGAAACCAGGTCTAGATTTAACAGGCCTGATGGAGGACCCCAGGTCTAGATTTAACAGGTACAGGTCTGATGGAGGAAACCAGGTCTAGATTTAACAGGCCTGATAGAGGAAACCAGGTCTAGATTTAACAGGTACAGGTCTGATGGAGGAAACCAGGTCTAGATTTAACAGGTACAGGTCTGTGCTTAAGGATGACGATAGAACCCAGCAACAGTCAAGGAAGAGCTATTTGAAAGTTTAATGCTTAAAACCACTAAATCAAATTGTTTGGGGACAGACTTGGTGGAGACACCCGAGCACTGAAGGTGATTTCCACTTCAACATCTTTGAAAGATGACTGTCATTCTGCTGTAGAATTGGTTAATTTTGTCCCATGTAATAAATTCTATACATTAGTTTATACTGGATTAAACGTACATTTTTGCTAACTTTAATTTCGTTAGTTATGTTCCAACATTCCCTCCATCTTGTGCCAAAATCAGTTATTTTAAAGTCTTGGTTCCAATAGTGTATATTTTTTTCTAAAAACACATACTAACTCACTCAAGATATTTAACCTTAGTTTGATATGTTTATCACATTTGATGTATGTTTCTGCATATTTACCAAGATGTTCAAATAATGTTAACATAACTACAAATATATAAACACTATAAAGACAGTGGATACGGAAGATATTTAACTCACACTAGTGTCTGTATGTTGCAGAGTGGACTGGTTAGTCCAACACAGAGCAGCTTCACTCCTCTGTCTCCCAGGTCATTGTAGCGGAGGTCCAGTTCTCTCAGGGGGGAGTTTGGTGTCTGCAGAGCTGAGGCCAGAGTCTCACAGGATTCATATGTGAGTTTACAGTCAGCCAGTCTGGAGAGAGGAGATATGTTGACATACTGTTAAATATGCAAAGATTTAAGAATAATGAGATGCATTAAGACAATAACAGAAGGACATGATTAGACTATGTTAAAAACATACTAACTCACTCAAGATATTTAACCTTAGTTTGATATATTTATCGCATTTGATGAATGTTTCTACATATTTACCAAGATGTTCAAAAAATTGTAAAAAACATAATAACACATAATTACTACAAATATATAAACACAGTGGATACTGAAGATATTTAACTCACACTAGTGTCTGTATGTTGCAGAGTGGACTGGTTAGTCCAACACAGAGCAGCTCCACTCCTCTGTCTCTCAGGTTATTGTAGCTGAGGTCCAGTTCTCTCAGGGGGGAGTTTGGTGTCTGCAGAGCTAAGGCCAGAGTCTCACAGGATTCATCTGCGAGGTTACAGCCAGCCAGTCTGGAGAGGAGATAATCTGTTAGATATACAAATCCTCCAGAGTAACGATACTGTAAACATCAACTCAATAACAGAACTTACAGTGCTCTCTTGCAGGTTTTCACGACCGGCAGCAACCTCTGATAACCTTTCTCTGATGTGTTGTATGTCTTCAGGTCAAACTCCTCCAGCACCTCCTCTGACATCAGTAACAGGTAGGCCAGGGCTGAACATTGGTCAGGTTTTAGCTCTGTTTCTGAAAGAGTTCCTGATCGCAGGGAGGTCTGCATGTCTTCAACTAGAGAGTTGGCACCAAGTTCATTCAGACAGTGGAACAAGTTGATGATCCTTTCTGGTGAGGATTCCCTTTCGATGTTGTCTGAAAGGTACCTGACTGTTCTCTCAACTGTTTCCTCATTGGTCTGTGTTGTACTTCCTGTCTGTGTCAGAAGGCCTCGTAACAGATTCTGATTGGACTCCAGTGAGAGACCCAGAAGGAAGCGGAGGAACAGGTCCAGGTGTCCATTCTCACTCTTCAAGGCCTGGTCCACTGCGCTCCTGTGTAAGTAAGACAACTGGATTGACTCCTCCTCCTCCTCATCAGTAGGGATTGCTTTAGGAGGGAAAACAATTTCCTGCTTGTCCAGATATGATTCTAAAGCATGCACTGATGCTAGAAACTCCTGAATGCTCAGATGCACAAAGCTGTAGACCTTCTCTTGGTACAGCCCAGATTCTTCTTTAAAGATCTCTGTACACAATGCTGAGTACTCTGATGCCTCTGTGACATCAAGGCCACACTCTCTCAGGTCCTCCTCATAGAAGATCAGGTTTCCCTTCTGCAGCTGTTGGAAAGCCAGCTTTGCCAGTTTCAGGATCATCTCTTTGTCTGACTGAGACAGTTCCTTTGGGTTTGTCTCTGTGGCTTTGTTGTACTTCTTGTTCTTCACAATGATTTGGATGAGAATGAAGTGTGAGTACATCTGGGTCAGAGTTTTGGGGACTTCATCCTTCTCTGCCTCTTTCAGTATCATCTCAAGGACAGTGGCTGATATCCAACAGAAGACTGGCATGTGGCACATGATGTGGAGGCTCCTTGATGTCTTCATGTGTTTGATGATTTCATTGGCCATATTCTGATCTGTGATTTTCTTCCTGAAGTACTCCTCCTTCTGTGGATCATTGAACCCTCGTACCTCTGTCACCTGGTCAACACACTCAGGAGGGATCTGATTGGCTGCTGCAGGCCGTGTGGTTATCCAGAGGAGAGCAGAGGGAAGCAGATTCCCCTCGATGAGGTTTGTCAGCAGCACGTCCACTGAGGTTGGCTTAGTGACATCACAGCACTTCTCATTGTTTTTGAAGTCTAGAGGAAGTCGACACTCGTCCAGACCATCAAAAATGAAAACAGTTTTGATTTCACCAACTTCAATGCTGTCAATCTCTTTCAGCTCTGAGAAGTAGTGGGAAAGAAGTTGCATCAGACTGTATTGGTCCCTTTTCAGGTTCAGATCACGGAAAGGAAGAGGAAACATGAAATGAACGTCCTGATTTGCTTTTCCCTCTGCCCAGTCAAGGATGACCTTCTGCACAGAGACTGTTTTTCCAATGCCAGCGATTCCTTTTGTCAGCACAGTTCTGATAGGTTTGTCTTGTCCAGGTAAAGGCTTGAAGATGTCGTTGCATTTGATTGGTGTCTCTTGTGTGGTTTGTTTCTTGGATGCCATCTCTATCTGTCTAACCTCATGTTCATTATTGAGCCCTCCACTTCCACCCTCTGTGATGTAGAGCTCTGTGTAGATGTCCTTGAACAGACTTTGGTTTCCATGGTGTCCAATTCCTTCAGATATGTGTTGATACTTGTGTTTCAGTTCAGCCTTAATGTCTTGTTGGACTGTCAGCAGAGTTTGACCTGTAGGAAAACAATGAGAGTTGGGACTCATAAGTTTGTGTGTGTGTTTTATAAGGTCCTTTGTACCGTTCTTTGTAATATTGTATGAAACACAGTCTTACTTCTTCTGTCCAGAAGGTTGTGTGTGATCTTTAATGCATCCTCACTGTCCAAACTCTCCACTTCCTTATTGTCATCTGGTAATGGTTCCTGGCTGAAAACAGGTGGCTGATCACTCTTCATTGATAGCAGACTGGTTGTAGGGGACACTGCTCTGGGCTTCTGGACACTGAACAAAACAGGGAGACAGATCACCTCATCAATATCACATCAATACTTCATCTACTTCCTTTTAACAACTGTATATAGGAACTTCTAGAAGTCCTGATGTTTCTTTATAAAGCTACAGTCTGCAATTGGTAAATCCATTGTTGGCCTTTAAATGAATGATGTAGACCTACATTTGATGTAATTTGGGAACACTTTTCCCTTTAGTTTTATATCTTTAAGAGAACTGTATATTTTACATTTAATCTCTTACCTCTTAGAACTGGTGTCTTGAGTCATTTTAGAGGCAGTGGTCTCCTCTCTCTCCCCAGAGAGACTCATTTTAGAGGCAGTGGTCTCCTCCTCTCTCTCCCCAGAGAGACTCATTTTAGATGTAAGTCACAACTCACTCAGCTACAATAAGAAGAAACAGAACAGTCAATATTTCTGAACATTGTTGAAGAACCATTAACAATGACAACACCTTTTCTATCTGTGGTCAAAGAGTACAATCAGCGACTTCATATTGTATTCCAACAATATGTTATTAAACATACACTGTCCAATATGTTATTAAACATACACTGTCCAATATGTTATTAAACATACCCAGTCCAATATGTTATTCTTTTGATTTGACTTGGATCCCCTGACTGCATAACAACAGCTAGTCTACCTGGTTGGATCCCCTGACTCCATAACAACAGCTAGTCTACCTGGTTGGATCCCCATTAGCTGACTCCATAACAACAGCTAGTCTACCTGGTTGGATTCCCATTAGCTGACTCCATAACAACAGCTAGTCTACCCGGGGTACACACAACTAAAAATATGTTACAGTTTAGATTGACAGATGTAGTAGACATTATAAACATTCACCAAGTAGACATTACAGACCGTTAAATAGCTGACAGGTATTTATTCTATACCAAGGGAAGCCAGGCTTCCCCAAAACATTAACCAAGATCATGTTTATATAATGTATCTTTCGTCTCTCTGTGCTTCATAATTGTCCTTCAATTAGCAAGAGGCTGAATGTATCTCACAGGAGAAATTATCTGAGTGAAACAGAGCCCCTCTGTCTCTCTACATGTAGACCATGTATCTGATGCTGTCTGGTCAGTGAAACAGGGACCCTCTGTCTCCCTACATGTAGACCATGTATCTGATGCTGTCTGGACAGTGAAACAGGGCCCCTCTGTCTCTCTACATGTAGACAATGTATCTGATGCTGTCTGGACAGTGAAACAGGGCCCCTCTGTCTCTCTACATGTAGACAATGTATCTGATGCTGTCTGGTCAGTGAAACAGGGCCCCTCTGTCTCTCTACATGTAGACCATGTATCTGATGCTGTCTGGTCCAAACGAGTATGACACTGTTGCCCGTAGCATTGAAAGTAAGGGAAGCCAGCGAGCATTTGGCCCTTGATAATAAATAAAAAATATTAGAAATTAGCCAATCGGTGTTGAGCTAACCTGAGCGAGCTCAACTGTGAATGGTCCTGGCGCACCAACAAAAGGTGTCAAGGTAAACCAGTTTGGATTTTGGAGTCATTCCTCTCAAATTACCATTGAGGGCATAAGTGATCCGATTCAGGAAACTAGGCGTATGTCGCAAGTCACAAGTCACGACTTAACAGGAGAGCCGTTTGAACATAATTTATTTTATTTTTATCAAAATGCATTTTTAGGCAGAAATGTCTTCTTGAATGTGTGAACTTTCATCTGCCTGAATAACAAACTCGTATGCCATCTGTAAATATGAATAAAATTGTTAAATTAAGAGCCTTGTTGGTTAAGCCACAGAAAAAGTTAGCAACCTTCCCACTAGCCATGATTGGCTGAGATGATGAGTGGGCTGGACATGCCGAGAGAGGAGTTATGATTGGTCTGCCATAGAAGCTGGTCAGTCTGTGTTGGTCATCCTGTCGAACGCGGCTTTTTAAAATAAATGTACTGTGTAGTGGAGCTGCATAAGTGTTGCTCTCCACTTTCTGGAGGATCAAGTTGTGAAATCAGTGGAATTAGAGTATGATAACTAAAGAGATGGAGAAAACACCTGTCTCCGGATTACATCTTCAAAAACTAAGGGCAAACGTGGCATGGAATTCCTGACAGGGAGACGCGTCCATACACGATGATGTATACAGGTAAGATAGTCTAGAGTTAGCTAGCAAACATTACAATTTCAGATATTACACATTTTCTAATTTTGACAGAAAGTGGTTTAATTTCGAGCTAAAGTGTACTGTTAGCTAGCTAGCTGATGTTATTATTAGTTTCCCAGAGCCATTTGCTGTTCTAGTTAGAGCCTAATGTTAGCTAGCTAACATTGAACATGGTTGGTTAGCTCCCAGCACTGTTTATTGTTTAACTAGCTAACGTTGGCTGGCAGACTCGTTAGCTAACTTTACGTGAAGTGTGTACAACATCCGGTGAATATGGCCGGTGTCAGTAAACGTCTGCAAAAAAGCGTAATGAAATTGTTGCCAGCAGAGCTGGTTAGGCTGTTTTCATTTTATCCAGAGGTAAACAAATCATCGGCCAGAGGGTCAAGTGTGCACTTCGAGAGGACAAAGAGGGGTGGGGCAAAAGGTCAGGGTGAAAGTGTAAATGATAACATTGTGCATGACACAAGTAATTTTTACAACAATTGTTTACAGACAGATTATTTAACTTGTATCACAATTCCAATGGGTCAGACATTTACATACACTAAGTTGACTGTGCCTTTAAACAGCTTGGAAAATTCCAGAAAAGGATGTCATGGCTTTAGAAGCTTCTGATAGGCTAATTGACATCATTTGAGTCAATTGGAGTCGTACCTGTGGATATATTTCATGGCCTACCTTCAGACTCAGTGCCTCTTTGCTTGACATCATGGGAAAATCAAAAGAAATCAGCCAAGACCTCAGGAAAAAAATTGTAGACCTCCACAAGTCTGGTTCATCCTTGGGAGCAAGTTCCAAACGCCTGGAGGTACCACGTTCATCTGTACAAACAATAGTACGCAAGTATAAAGACCATGTGACCACACAGCCGTCATACCGCTCAGGAAGGAGACGCGTTCTGTCTCCTAGAGATGAACGTACTTTGGTGCGACAAGTGCAAATCAATCTCAGAACAACAGCAAATGACCTTGTGAAGATGCTGGAGGAAACAGGTACAAAAGTATCTATATCCAGAGTAAAACAAGTCCTATATCGACATAATCTGAAAGGTCGCTCAGCAAGGAAGAATCCAGTGCTCCAAAACCACCATAAAAAAGCAAGAATACGGTTTGCAACTGCACATGGGGACAAAGACCGTACTTTTTGGAGAAATGTCCTCTGGTCTGATGATACAAAAATAGAACTGTTTGGCCTTAATGACCATTGTTATGTTTGGAGGAAGGGGGATGCTTGCAAGCCGAAGAACACCATCCTAACCGTGAAGCACGGGGGTGGCAGCAACATGTTGTGGGGGTGCTTTGCTGCAGGAGGGACTGGTGCACTTCACAAAATAGATGGCATCATGAGAAGGAAAATTATGTGGATATATTGAAGCAACACCTCAAGACATCAGTCAGGAGTTAAAGCTTGGTCGCAAATGGGTCTTCCAAATGGACAATGACCCCAAGCATACTTCCAAAGTTGTGGCAAAATGGCTTAAGGACAACAAAGTCAAGGTATTGGAGTGGCCATCACAAAGCCCTGACCTCAATCATATAGAAAATTTGTGGTCAGAATAAAAAAGCATGTGCGAGCAAGGAGGCCTATAAACCTGACTCAGTTGCACCAGCTCTGTCAGGAGGAATGGGCCAAAATTCACTCAACTTATTGTGGGAAGCTTGTGGAAGGCTACCCGAAACGTTTGACCCAAGATAAACAATTTAAAGGCAATGCTACCAAATACTAACTGAGTGTATGTAAACTTCTGACCCACTGGGAATGTGATGAAAGAAATAAAGATTGAAATAAATCAATCTCTCTACTATTATTCTGACATTTCACATTCTTCAAATTAAGTGGTGATCCTAACTAACCTAAGACAGGGAATTTTTACTTTGATTAAATGTCAGAAATTGTGAAAAACTGAGTTGAAATGTATGTGTATGTAAACTTCCGACTTCAACGGTAATTCTCCATACTGGCCAATGATTATAACTGCGATTCTGATCCAACCATTTATTCATACTTTGTTGTGTTCTGGCCTGAAAGGATGGAAGTTAAATATGAAGCTAAATGTAGAAGGCTCGTGTTAACTAGCTAACGTTGACCATGAATGGAAGTTCAATATGTAGCTAGATGTAGAAGGCTCGTGTTAACTAGCTAACGTTGCCCATTATTGGAAGTTAAGTTAGCGAGCAAGCATTTTAGCCAGGTAGCCTAGGACGACAAACAAGAAAAGCGTGTACTGTATGACAGAGTGATAGACCGTGTACTGTATGACAGAGTGATAGACCGTGTACTGTATGACAGAGTGATAGACCGTGTACTGTATGACAGAGTGATAGACCGTGTACTGTATGACAGAGTGATAGACCGTGTACTGTATGACAGAGTGATAGACCGTGTACTGTATGACAGAGTGATAGACCGTGTACTGTATGACAGAGTGATAGACCGTTTTGTCAACATGACAGAGAGGAGGATGTCATTGGTGTTTCTCTACAATTAGGGTGAGTCAACATGTTTTTTCTACTTGCACGAACGTGCACACACAGACATCAGTACCATGAACCGTTCTTTACAACGTGCAGTAACTCTCTGTGGTTGTAAATTAATAGTTGTTTCGTGGTCCAAAAATGTCGGAAACATTAACTTGCTTGACCTTGCTGTAGGTCATGTAACTGTCTGTTAAATACAATACGCTTTGTGGACTTAACCGGACAGATGTTGCTCTCTGGTTTTGTGATAAAGACAAAGGTGTGGTTTGAATTTATTCTGCCACTGTGTCTTCTTATTGTCTCAGACTTAGTACTTATATATTAATAACAGTGATTTTACCCACGCACCGATACTGGTGTGACCTCATAATTGGCGTGGATGTAATGTGGACACCCCCGCTTTAGGCATCTGTAGGACTGAACCTGTTGATGTAAGAGCTACGGAATGTTTTAATTATAGGCTATGTCCGGGCGTTCTCCGTTCTATTTTACAATCTGTATCATGTCATTAAATATCAGCCACTATCGAGAACCACGGTCAGTAATACCCACATACATTTATAACCCCACCTATTCAACCCCTATTGAACACTTTTTTACACCTTCCAATGTTTCATGGATTCAACTTGAATATGAACATTTTCAGGATGAATCAAACCGCTGTATTTATTATTTATCAATATATTTCCTGTGAAAACGCTGTTGAATGAAAACTCCACCAGTAAATCTGTTGGCCAGCAAGTGGGGTTTTTCAGTGATTAAATGACATTTATTCAGCGCACGCGAGGGAACCACGTCTGCAAAGCCCGTTATGCAACTTAATATGGTAAGTATGAATATAAACTGATGACAAGTGCGTTGGAAAGGCGTGCATAAGAAGGGTGTAATTTCATAAGTTGAAATAGTGCCCATAGTGAATACACACATGCACTGCTTGAGTTCACATGAGGCGCGATCAGTTTCTCGTCCGTTGTACCGGGGCTTGTATTCAGAAGAAATGTGTGCCGACAACGACTGAACCAGTGGGTAACATTACGCAACGGTGCACCGGCCAAGTTATATCGATTGCACAGCAGTGAGCAAAACGGACCACCACTTTCCTGATCCTTCGTCACTTTACTTGACTGACTTGTCGAAACAGAGTGTTTTCTTTAGTGACAGCTTTACATAATTCCGATTCATGTCTTCTAACGTAGTTTCATCATGCGGATAATAATCACGATAATGCGCTGTCCGTCGCCTTTACCAATAATACCCTACCTCATATCCCTGTAGCCTATAACATCACATTGGATCATATTGATTAGGCTAATCAATACGAATCAACACCAATGTAAATAAGATGTGACTTATCATTTTGTAAAGTTGACATCAGTATTGTATTAACTTAACAATTATTCAGACGTATTTCCCTTAAATCATCTGTCTCTCTATGAAAGCCTAACTTCTCCACAACACTTTTCTACATAAAATTATAAAAGAACGTAACAAACCTCCGATGTTTTTGTCTTCTACCCGTAAAGTCCATTTCTTCCTCTAGGTCTTTATACGTATCCTTCCTATGTTGAGATATGAGGTGGTGGAGGGAGGGAGAGGTGGAGGTGGAGAGGGAGGAGACAGGTGGAGTAGAAGAGTGGGAGAGAACTTGAATGGGAGAAACTCCCCAAATACAGGTGTGCCATGCTTGTAGTGTCATACCCAAGAATACTCAAGGCTGTAGTCACGAGTATTCTTGCTTCAACAGAGTACTGATTAAAGGGTATGAATACTTATGTAAATGTGATATTTCTGGTAGTTGTTTTTAAAATAAATTTGCAAAAATGTCTGAACCTGTTTTTGCTTTGTTATTGTGTGTAGATTGATGAGAGGAAAAAAGCATTTTAATCAATTTTAGAATAAGGCTGTAACGTTTGAGTATAATTCCTCCTTTCCAGTGGTCCAGTGGTGGGAGAGGGAGATATCATGAAGGTCTACATTTTCATCGTGACTATGTACATGGTTGGGGTCACTTCCATTTCTCAATATCCATTTCTCAATATATTTTTCAATTATGAATTCTAACACCCAGGGGCCATTTAAATCAAATGTTATTGGTCCATACACATATTTATCAGATGTTATTGGTCCATACACATATTTAGCAGATGTTATTGGTCCATACACATATTTAACAGATGTTATTGGTCCATACACATATTTAACAGATGTTATTGGTCCATACACATATTTAAACCTGTTGAGGACAGAGGGCGCTGTTTTCACTTTGGGGGAAAATCGTGCCCAATTTAAACGGCCTCGTACTCAATTCTTGCTCGTACAATATGCATATTATTATTACTATTGGATAGAAAACACTCTCTAGTTTCTAAAATCGTTTGAATTTTGTCTGTGGGTAAAACAGAACTCATTTGGCAGCACACTTTCTGACCAGGAAGTGGAAAGTCTGAATTCGATGCTCTGTTCAAGGACCTGCCTATAAATGGGCATGATACGTATGACTATACGTGCACGTCATACACCTTCCCCTAGATGTCAAGAGGAAGTGAGAGAAGAAATTAGTTGATTATCTTGGTCTGAGATGGAATGAATCCTCTTGGAATGACGTGTCCTCCATTTTCGGTTTTCTGGAAGGTGCGTGGAGGGACCTGTAATTGCCTTCTGAAAAGCTGTCGTTATAGGCGAATACTATCTCCGGCTTTGATTTTATTTGATACATGTCACAATATCATCGTAAAGTATGTTTTGTCAATATAGTTTTATTAGATTATTGACATTTTTTCGGGACGTTAGGCGTGTTGCTTTGTCTGCATATGTTCAGGAAGGATAGCTTCGCGCCACTTGGCCAGTGTGCTTGCTAATTCAAGAGGGAAAAACGACGTTCTAAATCCAAACAACGACTGTTCTGGACAAAGGAACCCTTGTACAACATTCTGATGGAAGATCACCAAAAGTAGGACCCATTTTGTGATGCTATTACATATATCTGTCGAACTGTGTACTAGTAGTTTTGCGCCCAGGTTTTGGGCATCTCTCTGGCTATAACGTAAGCTGGATGTCGTAATGAAGATATTTTTAGAATTCTAACACTGCGATTGCATTAAGAACTAATGAATCTATCGTTTCCTATACAACATGTATTTTTTTGTAATGTTTCTGAATAGCTATTTGGTCAGAATAGGTGAGAGTCTAATAGAAATATCTACACATTCTGGAAAAAAGATGCTACGTTAGCACATTGTATAACCACGGATTTCAGCTCTAAATATGCACATTTTTGAACAAAACATAAGTGTATGTATAACCTGATGTTATAGGACTGTCATCTGAGGAAGGTTTATGAAGGTTAGTGAAATTTAATATCTTTTGCTGGTTTATTCGCTAACGCTAACGTGCCTATTGCTATCGCTAACGTGCCTTGATGAATGAATGCGGTTGTGTGGTAGGCTATTGTAGTAAGCTAATATAATGCTATATTGTGTTTTCGCTGTAAAACACTTAAAAAATCGGAAATATTGGCTGGATTCACAAGATGTTTGTCTTTAATTTGCTGTACACCATCGATTTTTCAGAAATGTTCTATGATGAGTATTTAGGTATTTCACGTTGGTCTCTATAATTACTCTGGCTGCTTCGGTGCTATTTTTGACGGTAGCTGTGATGGTAGCTGCAACGTAAAACTGATTTATACCTCAAATATGCAAATATTTCGAACAAAACATCGATTTATTGTGTAACATGTTATAGGACTGTCATCTGATGAAGTTGTTTCTAGGTTAGTTTGGTTGGATCTTGGTTAGTTATGTTGGTTTTGTGCATGCTACCTGTGCTGTGAAAAATGTCTGTCCTTTTTTGTATTTGGTGGTGAGCTAACATAAATATACGTGGTGTTTTCGCTGTAAAACATTTAAAAAATCGGACATGTTGGCTGGATTCACAGGATGTGTATCTTTCATTTGCTATATTGGACTTGTTAATGTGTGAAAGTTAAATATTTCAAAAAAATATTTTTTGAATTTCGCGCTCTGCCTTTTCAGTGGAATGTGGGAGGAGTTCCGCTAGCAGAACGCTGGGGCTGTAAAGGTTTTAACAGATGTTATTGTGGGTGCAGTGAAAATGGTCTAAAGTTGGCAGGAAGGTGAGTGTGTGTTTGTCTGCGCTTGTGTCTGTCTGTCTGTCTGTCTGTCTGTCTGTCTGTCTGTCTGTCTGTCTGTCTGTCTGTCTGTGTGTCTTCACATATATCTATATTTCTTAATTATTTTAGATTTGTCGGTATTGTTGTGTATTGTTAGATACTACTGCACTGTTGGAGCTAGGAACACAAGCATTTAGTTTAGCAGCTGTGAAAAGGGTTGAGGGTTTGAATGGTGCATCAGAAGAGTTCATGGTGGTGGATTGGCCTACACTGCAGGATGCAGGGGTTTCCTTTCACCAGCAGGATCCTGACATTTTAAAGGTCAAGAAGGTGGACTTTGTGGCCTTTATAGCTGTGGTAATTAATGGCACTGCCAAGGTGGAGAGAAGGTGGACTTTGTGGCCTTTATAGCTGTGGTAATTAAGGGCACTGCCAAGGTGGAGAGAAGGTGGACTTTGTGGTTTTTATGGCGGTGGTGATTAATGGCACTGCCAAGGTGGAGAGAAGGTGGACTTTGTGGTTTTTATGGCTGTGGTAATTAATGGCACTGCCAAGGTGGAGAGAAGGTGGACTTTGTGGCCTTTATAGCTGTGGTAATTAAGGGCACTGCCAAGGTGGAGAGAAGGTGGACTCTGTGGCCTTTATAGCTGTGGTAATTAAGGGCACTGCCAAGGTGGAGAGAAGGTGGACTTTGTGGCCTTTATAGCTGTGGTAATTAATGGCACTGCCGAGGTGGAGAGACAAAAAGTGAGTAAAAACACCCGAAACATGTTTAGAACTACAAATGAACTTTCTTCTGTCGATTCTTGATTTTTTTTATGTCACAATTCCAACCCTCTTATCCGGGCTTGGGACCCAAAAGAGACGCTGTGGCGGAGCTACTTAGTTTTTTTTCGTTTTCTTAATGTGGTTTGTTTTTTAACCTTATGGTCCACTTAGGAGCCTACAACAAGTCACAGTAAAACATGAACGTTTTTAATCATTACATTTTTTACATTGTATACAAAAACAATCTAAATGGACCAAAAAAAGACAATAGAATAAACTGTCAATGGCAAAGTGAGAAAATGATGGTAACTATTCTGGCCCTAATTCAGGTTAATTTTTTATTTTAATGTAAATCAGGGCGGGATCAGCCAGCGGCGACTTCCTGCATACGCGATTCATTTGCAGTCTGGACGCGGAGGGGTGAACATCTCCTGCTCTGACTGCAGCGCGACGACTGGGCCGCCTGTGAGTGCTTTGGGACGGGGGTGGGGCCCACGGCAGCACCCGCTGCTCGTTGAGAAGAGTGAGAACGATACGTGCTTTCACGTCAGAGTCTCCAAAAGTCTCAAATAACACCAGAAAAAGTTGCTAGTTTTGTCACTACTTTTTTGAAAATGTGTCGCTAGAGGGGTCTGAATACTCGCTAAATATAGCGACAAAGTCGAACCCAAATTGGCAACACTGTGTCGTTCTGCCTCCCAGGTTTGATGCACGAAGGTTATAAATTGTAATAAATTCCGTTGTGAAATTGTAAACTAATGATTTGAAATTACAGGTAATTTTCAGTCATTCTGTCTATATCAGAAAATCTAACAAGCTATTCGATTTTATTTTATTTTAAATTAATATATTTTATTATATTGTGAATATCAAAATAATAATCAAACTTATACTATATTCAATATTGTATAATTGTATTGGTGTATCTCATGCATTTCAATGAGTACAAGCTGATCAGGCTGACCTTCGGCTATATTTGGACCAAAACGGACGGACTAAATACAGCCCAGTTTTCGGGAAGACAATTTTGTGGGAAATAAAGTCCATGACTAACGGACCTGATATAGTCCTGATATAGTCCTGATATAGTCCTGATATAGTCCTGATATAGTCCTGATATAGTCCTGATATAGACCTGATATAGTCCTGATATAGTCCTGATATAGTCCTGATATAGACCTGATATAGTCCTGATATAGTCCTGATATAGTCCTGATATAGTCCTGATATAGACCTGATACAGTCCTGATATAGACCTGATATAGACCTGATATAGACCCTGATATAGTCCTGATATAGTCCTGATATAGTCCTGATATAGACCTGATATAGTCCTGATATAGTCCTGATATAGACCTGATATAGTCCTGATATAGTACTGATATAGTCCTGATAGTCCTGATATAGACCCTGATATAGACCTTATATAGTCCTGATATAGTCCTGATATAGTCCTGATATAGTACTGATATAGTCCTGATAGTCCTGATATAGACCCTGATATAGTCCTGATATAGACCTGATATAGTCCTGATATAGTACTGATATAGTCCTGATAGTCCTGATATAGACCCTGATATAGTCCTGATATAGACCTGATATAGTCCTGATATAGTACTGATATAGTCCTGATATAGACCCTGATATAGACCTTATATAGTCCTGATATAGTCCTGATATAGACCTGATGTAGTCCTGATGTAGTCCTGATATAGACCTGATATAGACCTGATATGGTCCTGATATAATCTTGATATAGTCCTGATATAGACCTGATATAGACCTGATATAGACCTGATATAGACCTGATATAGTCCTGATATAGACCTGATATAGTCTTGATATGGTCCTGATATAATCCTGATATAGGCCTGATATAGTCCTGATATAGTCCTGATATAGTCCTGATATAGGCCTGATATAGTCCTGATATAGTCCTGATATAGTCCTTATATAGTCCTGATATAGACCTGATATAGTCCTGATATAGTCCTGATATAGTCCTGATATAGTCCTGATATAGACCTGATATAGTCCTGATATAGTCCTGATATAGTCCTGATATAGTCCTGATATAGTCCTGATATAGACCTGATATAGTCCTGATACAGTCCTGATACAGTCCTGATATAGACCTGATATAGTCCTGATATAGACCTGATATAGACCCTGATATAGACCTGATATAGTCCTGATATAGACCTGATATAGTCCTTATATAGTCCTGATATAGACCTGATATAGACCTGATATAGTCCTGATATAGTCCTGATATAGTCCTGATATAGTCCTGATATAGACCGTGATATAGACCCTGATATAGACCTTATATAGTCCTGATATAGTCCTGATATAGTCCTGATATAGTCCTGATATAGTCCTGATGTAGTCCTGATATAGACCTGATATTGTACTGATATAGTCCTGATATAGACCCTGATATAGTCCTGATATAGACCTGATATAGTCCTGATATAGTCCTGATATAGTCCTGATATAGTCCTGATATGGTCCTGATACGGTCCTGATACGGCCCTGATACGGCCCTGATACGGTCCTGATACAGTCCTGATACAGTCCTGATATAGACCTGATATAGTCCTGATATAGTCCTGATATAGACCTGATATAGTCCTGATATAGTCCTGATATAGTCCTGATATAGACCTGATATAGTCCTGATATAGTCCTGATATAGTCCTGATATAGTCCTGATATAGTCCTGATATAGTCCTGATATAGTCCTGATATAGTCCTGATATAGACCTGATATAGTCCTGATATAGTCCTGATATAGTCCTGATATAGTCCTGATATAGTCCTGATATAGTCCTGATACAGTCCTGATATAGTCCTGATACAGTCCTGATATAGTCCTGATATAGTCCTGATATAGACCTGATATAGTCCTGATATAGACCTGATATAGTCCTGATATAGTCCTGATACAGTCCTGATAGAGTCCTGATATAGTCCTGATACAGTCCTGATATAGTCCTGATATAGTCCTGATATAGTCCTGATATAGTCCTGATATAGTCCTGATACAGCCGAAAATTAGCCGTACGTGGACGTCACGTGCTGAGTGGGACTCGTCATGGCCAGAAAAGGTGAGGAATTTATTATGATGTATTATGTTTATAAATTAAATATTGTCTAAGCAAGAAATGTCACATAAGAGTCTCGTCATATATTCCCCATCTGCACCAGGCTACTACTAGTCTACTTTTGTCTTCTTGCAATGCAAGACTTCCACCACTAGAAAGTGTAAGGACGCCTGGTCTAAAGTTAGCGGGAGGATTAGCAAATTCTCATGTCAAGTTCAGTTTTTATCAATGACAACATTTGCGTGAAAACTGGCACATGGATGTTTTGTGGCATATTTTGTGTGTAGATAACGTTTACAAATGAGGCATCTGGTATTCTGCATGCAGCAAAATACTTGAAATAGCTTATCTATTTACTGCTGTGAAGTGGGTCCAATTAAACGAGAGATGGGACGAATGGTAACCTCGTTGTAGGCCTGTATGCTACCTCGTGAGAATGAAACCATCACAGAAAAGGTGAGGGATTTATTATGCAACGATCATGGAAACTAAATAAATAATAACCTAGGAAATAAACGGCTTTTTCTAATTATTTTAAAATGCAAAGATAAACTGAATGGATGTTCTCTCTTCTCACTAACGGTAAATGATTGCATCTTGTTATCAACCTTGTTATTGTTATGAATAAGCGTGTCCATCATATCCCACATTTACATTAAATACTAATCTACTGGCCTGCTTGAAATGCAATACTTCAACCACTAGAAACGGTGCATACGCATGGTCTACAGTTAGCGGGAAGGAGAGTGTGTGTGAGTCTGTGTCGGTCTGCGCGTGTACTTTGTGTGTGTGTGTTGCAAAAACAAGAAAGATCTTAGCTGAGAATTCATCAAGGATTCTAATATTTTAGCTAGGCAAGAAAGTTGAGAAATAGGGCTGATTTACAGTGGGGAGAACAAGTATTTGATACACTGCCGATTTTGCAGGTTTTCCTACTTACAAAGCATGTAGAGGTCTGTCATTTCTATCATAGGTACACTTCAACTGTGAGAGATGGAATCTAAAACAAAAATCCAGAAAATCACATTGTATGATTTTTAAGTAATTAATTTGCATTTTCTTGCATGACATAAGTATTTGATACATCAGAAAAGCAGAACATAATATTTGGTACAGAACCCTTTGTTTGCAATTACAAAGATCATACGTTTCCTGTAGTTCTTGACCAGGTTTGCACACACTGCAGCAGGGATTTTGGTCCACTCCTCCATACAGACCTTCTCCGGATGCTTCAGGTTTCGGGGCTGTCGCTGGGCAATACGGACTTTCAGCTCCCTCCAAAGATTTTCTATTGGGTTCAGGTCTGGAGACTGGCTAGGCCACTCCAGGACCTTGAGATGCTTCTTACGGAGCCACTCCTTAGTTGCCCTGGCTGTGTGTTTCGGGTCGTTGTCATGCTGGAAGACCCAGCCACGACCCATCTTCAATGCTCTTACTGAGGGAAGGAGGTTGTTGGCCAAGATCTCGCGATACATGGCCCCATCCATCCTCCCCTCAATACGGTGCAGTCGTCCTGTCCCCTTTGCAGAAAAGCATCCCCAAAGAATGATGTTTCCACATCCATGCTTCACGGTTGGGATGGTGTTCTTGGGGTTGTACTCATCCTTCTTCCTCCTCCAAACATGGCGAGTGGAGTTTAGACCAAAAAGCTCTATTTCTGTCTCATCAGACCACATGACCTTCTCCCATTCCTCCTCTGGATCATCCAGATGGTCATTGGCAAACTTCAGACGGGCCTGGACATGCGCTGGCTTGAGCAGGGGGACCTTGCGTGCGCTGCAGGCTTTTAATCCATGACTGCGTAGTGTGTTACTAATGGTTTTCTTTGAGACTGTGGTCCCAGCTCTCTTCAGGTCATTGACCAGGTCCTGCCGTGTATTTCTGGGCTGATCCCTCACCTTCCTCATGATCATTGATGCCCCACGAGGTGAGATCTTGCATGGAGCCCCAGACCGAGGGGGATTGACCGTCATCTTGAACTTCCATTTTCTAATAATTGCGCCAACAGTTGTTGCCTTCTCACCAAGCTGCTTGCCTATTGTCCTGTAGCCCATCCCAGCCTTGTGCAGGTCTACAATTTTATCCCTGATGTCCTTACACAGCTCTCTGGTCTTGACCATTGTGGAGAGGTTGGAGTCTGTTTGATTGAGTGTGTGGACAGGTGTCTTTTATACAGGTAACGAGTTCAAACAGGTGCAGTTAATACAGGTAATGAGTGGAGAACAGGAGGGCTTCTTAAAGAAAAACTAACAGGTCTGTCAGAGCCAGAATTATTACTGGTTGGTAGGTGATCAAATACTTATGTCATGCAATAAAATGCAAATTAATTACTTAAAAATCATACAATGTGATTTTCTGGATTCTTGTTTTAGATTCCGTCTTTCACATTTGAAGTGTACCTATGATAAAAATGACAGACCTCTACATGCTTTGTAAGTAGGAAAACCTGCAAAATCGGCAGTGTATCAAATACTTGTTCTCCCCACTGTAGGTCACAAGGGTCAGCACCTTTGTGAAGGGGGAGTACATGGGCCACCTTCCAAACCTTGGGTGTACAAAACCTACATGGGCCACCTTCCAAACCTTGGGTGTACAAAACCTACATGGGCCACCTTCCAAACCTTGGGTGTACAAAACCTACATGGGCCACCTTCCAAACCTTGGGTGTACAAAACCTACATGGGCCACCTTCCAATCCTTGGGTGTACAAAACCTACATGGGCCACCTTCCAAACCTTGGATGTAATAAACCTACATGGGCCACCTTCCAAACCGTGGGGGTACAAAACCTACATGGGCCACCTTCCAAACCGTGGGGGTACAAAACCTACATGGGCCACCTTCCAAACCTTGGGTGTACAAAGGAGGATAGATATTAGTTCATCATGGGAGAACTGTAGCACCGGTGTTGTGGAGCAGAGCATGCTGGGCAATCTCCAGCTGAGGAGAAGGAAGTAACTAGAGAAAGTACAAGTTCCAGCCATCTCCTTTGTTTACCTTTTAGTTAGCATTATTTGTTTAAAACTTCTTGAGCCTAGGGAGGCGCCATTTCGACTTTGTAAAAATTAGTTCCCAAATTAAACTGCCTCGTACTCAATTCTTGCTCGTACAATATGCATATTATTATTACTATTGGATAGAAAACACTCTATAGTTTCTAAAACCGTTTGAATTATTTCTCTGAGTGAAACAGAACTCATTCTGCAGCAGGGAGTGAGATTTCAGAAATCGAGGTCCCTGTTCTGAGGTCAGTTTATAAGTCCCCATGTAAGCCATCGGGCTACATGCACTGCATACGCCTTCCTCTAGATGTCAGTAAGCGGGGAGAATTTGAATGGAGTGGATTGCGCAATCTGGGGCCCTATATAAGACCACGGAACGGAAGTACCGTTCTTTTTCAACGGTGCGCCTGGCGCATCAGGGACATCACAATCGCCTCCTGCAAAGCTTTCGTTTTAGCAGTTCTGTATCTCCGGTCATGTTTTTATTCGTTATAGTTGTTAAAGACATCATAAGGTAGTTAATTTAAACCGACTTATAGCAGTTTATATCAGTTTATTGCGATTTTCCTGGATTTCTTTGTGACGCGCTTTCACGAGTTGGACACCTCTCCAGTGGGTGGCTATCGTTAGCGGCTATTTCGACAGGACAAGAGGACATCTTTCAACCCAAAGACGATTGTTCTGGAGAAAGGACACCTTGCCCAAGATTCTGATGGAAGCTCAGCTAATAGTAAGCAGTCTTTATGCTGTTAATTCGTACTTATGTTGACAAATGTCAAATAATAATTGTATTTTTTAGTCAAGTTTATGAATAGTTTTCGATTAGATTAGGTGCCTCTCCAAGATGGCGCCGGACAGATTGCTTGAAGTTTTGGCCACTAATCACATTGTATAACCACGATTTGTGCCGCTAAATATGCACATTTTCGAACAAACTCTATATGCATTGTGTAATATGATGTTATAGGACTGTCACCTGAAGAATTCTGAGAAGGTTAGTGAAAAAAATTATATATTTTGGTGGTTTATACGTTATCGCTATGTTTGGCTTGAATCAATGCTGTTGTGATGTTTGCTATTGTGGTAAGCTAATATAACGCTATATTGTGTAAATCTGAAATATTGTCTGGATTCACAAGATCTGTGTCTTTCATTTGCTGTACGCTGTGTATTTTTAAGAAATGTTTTATGATGAGTAATTAGGTAATACACGTTGCTCTCTGTAGTTATTCTAGTCGCTTTGGTGAGAGTTGTGATGGTGGCTGCAATGGTAAACTATGATTTATACCTGAAATATGCACATTTTTCTAACAAAACATATGCTATACAATAAATATGTCATCAGACTGTCATCTGATGAAGTTGTTTCTTGGTTAGTGGCTATTTATATCTTTATTTGGTCGAATTTGTGATAGCTACTGATGGAGTAAAAAACTGGTGGAGTAAATAAAAAGTGGTGTCTTTTGCTAACGTGGTTAGCTAATAGATTTACATATTGTGTCTTCCCTGTAAAACATTTAAAAAATCAGAAATGATGGCTGGATTCACAAGATGTGTATCTTTCATTTGGTGTCTTGGACTTGTGATTTCATGAACATTTTATTATATGATATCCCTGTAACTTTAGGCTAGGCTATGCTAGTCAGCTTTTTTGATGGGGGGGATCCCGGATCCGGGTTTGTGAGGCGTTAGAGGTTTAAGCCAAGGCCAGTGTGAGTACTTTACTAATAACCACACACACTCTTGGTTAAAACAAGCCATACCTTAAAGTGCTTTAGGCCATACACTGTGCTGTGCCGTTCCTGCTCTATATGAATCAGCGTTATTAAACCACCTCAACTGGAATCCTACCTGTCAGTCATCTGAGCCCTTACCAGCACCTGGGAGAGAACACATGAAGTGATAAGAACCCTGTAAGAATTCCCAGTCCAACAGGTCCTCCACTTCAATGAGGATAGTACCAGATATTATCATCAGGTTAAACATATGGGTTAATGATGGGGGGGGGGGGGGGGGAGAACTGATCAAGCAGATCAGCCACAGTGGACTTCTTTTTCTCATCAATCATAAGACATCTAGCACATCACAGATAGTAAACTGTTGATACAAGACATCTAGCACATCACAGATAGTAAACTGTTGATACAAGGCATCTAGCACATCACAGATAGTAAACTGTTGATACAAGACATCTAGCCCATCACAGATAGTAAACTGTTGATACAAGACATCTAGCACATCACAGATAGTAAACTGTTGATACAAGACATCTAGCCCATCACAGATAGTAAACTGTTGATACAAGCCAAATGGAGTATGCACTACAGGTAGGCCTATGTGAATAATGCAAAAGCATGATGGCAAAAAGCCTCACAAGTAGACCATGTAGAAACCTGTTATGAATATGCTCCTTTATGATATCTAATGCCTGGCCAGGATGAGGAAGACATCCTACCCATTGCTGTTGATGGAGCTTTCCTTAGTTATAGAAGAGTAAGGGTTGGCTACTGAGGGCTTGTTTTCTCTTCACATTGTTAGAGGTGAATAACTTTCTAAATAGGGTCATCTGCTCATCTCTCGTTCCATGATGGGCGTACGGACACGTAGCCTACATGGAGGGGTTTACCACATCCAAAATAACAACAGGAGATGGAGATGAGTCTACATGGAGGGGTTTACCACATCCAAAATAACAACAGGAGATGGAGATGAGTCTACATGGAGGGGTTTTACGTACATCCAAAATAACAACAGGAGCTGGACATGTAGTCTACATGGAGGGGTTTTACGTACATCCAAAATAACAACAGGATCTGGACACGTAGCCTACATGGAGGGGTTTATCACATCCAAAATAACAACAGGAGCTGGACATGTAGTCTACATGGAGGGGTTTATCACATCCAAAATAACAACAGGAGCTGGAAATGTGGTCTACATGGAGGGGTTTATCACATCCAAAATAAAAACAGGATCTGGACACGTAGCCTACATGGAGGGGTTTATCACATCCAAAATAACAACAGGAGCTGGACATGTAGTCTACATGGAGGGGTTTACCACATCCAAAATAACAACAGGAGCTGGACATGTAGTCTACATGGAGGGGTTTATCACATCCAAAATAACAACAGGAGCTGGACATGTAGTCTACATGGAGGGGTTTACCACATCCAAAATAACAACAGGAGCTGGACATGTCGTCTACATGGAGGGGTTTACCACATCCAAAATAACAACAGGAGCTGGACATGTAGTCTACATGGAGGGGTTTATCACATCCAAAATAACAATAGCAACAGGAGCTAAAATGATGTACAGAGGATTCCCAGTCACACTTCTGATGGTCCCAAACTTGATGTTTTAATACAACTTTGGTGATTAAGATATATTTCAAAAGTGGTCTCACGAGCCACACCCTTTATCGATAGATTAGAGTAAAAGGTATTAGGCAGGACAAAAAAAGGAAGCTCTGCTTGGTTTGTAATCAAATGAAACAAAATGGTAAAAAAAAACACATTTGTTTTTATGTTTCTAAATACCAGGTTTACTGGCACAAAAAACACATCTCTCTTGTTCCATGAGCATATGGGTACTGTGTGTCACGGCTGGAAAGGCTGCCATTCCGCTGTCAAAATCCATGCCCCAACAGAGGCCTCCTGAGTGGCCCAGCGGTCTAAGGCACTGCATGCAGTGCTGAGGTGTCACGACAGCTTGGTGGATGATCCAAGGCTGTTGTAGCCGGGAGCTCCAAAGGGCGGTGCCCAATTGGCCCAGCGCTGTCTGGGTTAGGGGCTGGGGGGCTTTCCTTGGCTCAAATAAATGTCACATTTTACTTTTCATTGCAAGTTAGGAGAATTAACATAGTAGGTTAGGATAATTAATATAGTAGGTAAGGAGAATTAACATAGTAGATTAGGAGAATTAACATAGCAGTTAGAAGTTCAGAAAATGGTTAGCTAAAATGCAACAAATGTCAACTTTTGAGATTAATCGGACAAATGCTGGATCCCTTCTAACCATGACCTGTTACCTCCAACACATTGATATGGCTGACTTCCTGATTAAGTGAGTAGTGTGTTAAGAAGTAGTCAGCTTAGCGGGTCATGTTTCAGAGGACACGTCACCACCAAATTATAGTGATCAGACTGCATAGTAACCATATATGTTATCTCACTCACTCACTCACTCACACACACACACACACACACACACACACACACACACACACACACACACACACACACACACACACACACACACACACACACACACACACACACACACACACACACACACACACACACACACACACACACACCCCTCAAAACAAACAAACTATCAATAATGACTGCAAAGGGGAGAAGTGGCAGCCAGATGCGTCATAGGGTGGTTCCTACAGGGAGGAGGTGTATCAGTAAAATACATGTTAACTCGACTCTCCCTTCAGTTCACCAGACAGCAGGATGGAGAGCAGAGATCAACACAGAGGGGAGAAATATATTACTACTGTAAGTTGCTGTCGTGTGTGTGTGTGTGTGTGTGTGTGTGTGTGTGTGTGTGTGTGTGTGTGTGTGTGTGTGTGTGTGTGTGTGTGTGTGTGTGTGTGTGTGTGTGTGTGTGTGTGTGTGTGTGTGTGTGTGTGTGTGTGTGTGTGTGTGTGTGTGTGTGTGTGTGTGGGTGGGTAGGTTTGCATGTGTGTTTGTCCCAATCATCTCTCCTTCCTCCAAAAGTGTGCACTTCTTCACTTATTTTCACTGATTATAAATAGTCAAGGCAATATGTGAAGATTATGTTAACTTTTTTATAAAAGCATGAAACTTGGTACACTTGTACAGTTTGGGACCCTGAACACTGTGTTCTGATGTTTAATTCAGCAGATATGGAAAATACATTGTCAGGTAATGGTGAACTGGAAAATGGCCACTGGTAAGTGTTTTTGCGATGGCTCCATATCTGAAAAATGTTCAGGGCTCCAAACTGTACAAGTATACCAAGTTTCATGCTTTTATGAAAAGTGAACATATCACCTAAAATTTGACAGAAATTGGACTAAAAGGAAACAAACATATTAAACATCCAGGCTTTCACAGTGTCAAATCATGTCGTTACTACCCTGCATGAATACCGCTCTGGGATACGAATAATAACGTTGGCTAGGGAGCCAGCCAGCTAATGTTAGCTAGCTAACAGTACACTTTAATTTCTGCCCAAAAACGCATTTTGATAAAAGGCTCTCCAGTGAAGTCATGACTATCGACATACGCCTGGTTTCCTGAATTGGTCACACATTAGTGTATGACAAGGAGTGGCATGATGTCACAAGCAGACAGGCTAGGGAGCTGGGCCTTCTGCCAGGGAACTCCCACTCCTTCAGAAAGTTAACAAACAGACTGGCTTCAGCTGTGGGCGTGGCAGTGCAGACAAGTTTGCTTTAAGGGGAACTGCTGGCCAATGGGGTGGAACTTTGGCTTGGAACCGTGACACTTACACCAGAGTAATAAATCCAGGTGTTGTATTTACATAAAATGAAGAGGTCTGGTTAATGATACATGAGTTAAGGTTAGACTGACACCCTGACAGGGTCTATAACATTACCTATTCCATGGAAACATACAGACAATCACATTGGACAATGTTTCCTCCACATAAGAAACATCTTATAGACTGTCTTAGTTTATCAGTAACTGTCAAAATGGAGGAGTAGGTGAAGACATGACAGATTATAGACTGTCTTAGTTTGTCAGTAACTGTCTGAATGGAGGAGTAGGTGAAGACATGACAGATTATAGACTGTCTTAGTTTGTCATTAACTGTCTGAATGGAGGAGTAGGTGAAGACATGACAGATTATAGACTGTCTTAGTTTGTCAGTAACTGTCTGAATGGAGGAGTAGGTGAAGACATGACAGATTATAGACTGTCTTAGTTTGTCAGTAACTGTCTGAATGGAGGAGTAGGTGAAGACATGACAGATTATAGACTGTCTTAGTTTGTCAGTAACTGTCTGAATGGAGGAGTAGGTGAAGACATGACAGATTATAGACTGTCTTAGTTTGTCATTAACTGTCTGAATGGAGGAGTAGGTGAAGACATGACAGATTATAGACTGTCTTAGTTTGTCATTAACTGTCTGAATGGAGGAGTAGGTGAAGACATGACAGATTATAGACTGTCTTAGTTTGTCAGTAACTGTCTGAATGGAGGAGTAGGTGAAGACATGACAGATTATAGACTGTCTTAGTTTGTCATTAACTGTCTGAATGGAGGAGTAGGTGAAGACATGACAGATTATAGACTGTCTTAGTTTGTCATTAACTGTCTGAATGGAGGAGTAGGTGAAGACATGACAGATTATAGACTGTCTTAGTTTGTCATTAACTGTCTGAATGGAGGAGTAGGTAAAGACATGACAGATTATAGACTGTCTTAGTTTGTCAGTAACTGTCTGAATGGAGGAGTAGGTAAAGACATGACAGGTTATAGACTGTCTTAGTTTGTCAGTAACTGTCTGAATGGAGGAGTAGGTAAAGACATGACAGGTTATAGACTGTCTTAGTTTGTCAGTAACTGTCTGAATGGAGGAGTAGGTAAAGACATGACAGATTACAGACTGTCTTAGTTTGTCAGTAACTGTCTAAATGGAGGAGTAGGTAAAGACATGACAGATTATAGACTGTCTTAGTTTGTCATTAACTGTCTGAATGGAGGAGTAGGTAAAGACATGACAGATTATAGACTGTCTTAGTTTGTCAGTAACTGTCTGAATGGAGGAGTAGGTGAAGACATGACAGATTATAGACTGTCTTAGTTTGTCAGTAACTGTCTGAATGGAGGAGTAGGTAAAGACATGACAGATTATAGACTGTCTTAGTTTATCAGTAACTGTCTGAATGGAGGAGTAGGTGAAGACATGACAGATTATAGACTGTCTTAGTTTGTCATTAACTGTCTGAATGGAGGAGTAGGTAAAGACATGACAGATTATAGACTGTCTTAGTTTGTCATTAACTGTCTGAATGGAGGAGTAGGTGAAGACATGACAGATTATAGACTGTCTTAGTTTGTCATTAACTGTCTGAATGGAGGAGTAGGTGAAGACATGACAGATTATAGACTGTCTTAGTTTATCAGAAACTGTCTGAATGGAGGAGTAGGTAAAGACATGACAGATTATAGACTGTCTTAGTTTGTCATTAACTGTCTGAATGGAGGAGTAGGTGAAGACATGACAGATTATAGACTGTCTTAGTTTGTCATTAACTGTCTGAATGGAGGAGTAGGTGAAGACATGACAGATTATAGACTGTCTTAGTTTGTCATTAACTGTCTGAATGGAGGAGTAGGTGAAGACATGACAGATTATAGACTGTCTTAGTTTATCAGAAACTGTCTGAATGGAGGAGTAGGTGAAGACATGACAGATTATAGACTGTCTTAGTTTGTCATTAACTGTCTGAATGGAGGAGTAGGTGAAGACATGACAGATTATAGACTGTCTTAGTTTATCAGAAACTGTCTGAATGGAGGAGTAGGTAAAGACATGACAGATTATAGACTGTCTTAGTTTGTCATTAACTGTCTGAATGGAGGAGTAGGTGAAGACATGACAGATTATAGACTGTCTTAGTTTGTCATTAACTGTCTGAATGGAGGAGTAGGTGAAGACATGACAGATTATAGACTGTCTTAGTTTGTCATTAACTGTCTGAATGGAGGAGTAGGTGAAGACATGACAGATTATAGACTGTCTTAGTTTATCAGAAACTGTCTGAATGGAGGAGTAGGTGAAGACATGACAGATTATAGACTGTCTTAGTTTGTCATTAACTGTCTGAATGGAGGAGTAGGTGAAGACATGACAGATTAGAGACTGTCTTAGTTTGTCATTAACTGTCTGAATGGAGGAGTAGGTGAAGACATGACAGATTATAGACTGTCTTAGTTTATCAGAAACTGTCTGAATGGAGGAGTAGGTGAAGACATGACAGATTATAGACTGTCTTAGTTTGTCAGAAACTGTCTGAATGGAGGAGTAGGTAAAGACATGACAGATTATAGACTGTCTTAGTTTGTCAGAAACTGTCTGAATGGAGGAGTAGGTAAAGACATGACAGATTATAGACTGTCTGAATGGAGGAGTAGGCAAAGACAAGACAGATTATAGACTGTCTTAGTTTGTCAGAAACTGTCTGAATGGAGGAGTAGGTAAAGACATGACAGATTATAGACTGTCTTAGTTTGTCAGTAACTGTCTGAATGTAGGTAAAGACATGACAGATTATAGACTGTCTTAGTTTATCAGAAACTGTCTGAATGGAGGAGTAGGTAAAGACATGACAGATTATAGACTGTCTTAGTTTGTCAGTAACTGTCTGAATGGAGGTAAAGACATGACAGATTATAAAAAGTGGACTGAGGATATTCTGATGATTGTTTGACTACAATTCTGACTTTATTAATGTTATTTTACTCTGTAGCAGCTGATGTTTCTAACTCTGTAGAGGCCAAAGTCTTTGGTTTATCTCCCTACAAGCCTCTGGGGTTAATGTTTACAGAACATTTATTGCTGTTTTATCAGGGTATAAAGGTCTGCTTACCTCACCCAGGATACCAGCCTGTCAGTTAGACATGTTCTCTGCTTGTGCTGGTTGATACTAACAATGCTCAGACAAATGTACAGTTTGGTTATTTATTATTGTTGCTGAGTGAGCTGTGACTAACATCTAAAACGAGTCTCTCTGGGGAGAGAGAGGAGGAGACCACTGCCTCTAAAATGAGTCTCTCTGGGGAGAGAGAGGAGGAGACCACTGCCTCTAAAATGAGTCTCTCTGGGGAGAGAGAGGAGGGGACCACTGCCTCTAAAATGAGTCTCTCTGGGGAGAGAGAGGAGGGGACCACTGCCTCTAAAATGAGTCTCTCTGGGGAGAGAGAGAAGGAGACCACTGCCTCTAAAACGAGTCTCTCTGGGGAAAGAGAGGAGGAGACCACTGCCTCTAAAATGAGTCTGTCTGAGGAGAGAGGAGGAGACCACTGCCTCTAACATGACTGAAGACACCAGTTCTGAGAGGTAAGAGATACATTGTAAAATGTACAGTTCTCTTAATAAAACAACATTTTGAGAAAAGTGTTACCAAGATCATTTAAGTCCGAAAATCTAATGACCAAATTGTTGCTTTAAAAATAAACTATAGGACTTCCATTATACAGTTGTTAAAATGAAGTAGATGAGGTATTGATGAGATATTGATGAGGTGATCTGTCTCCCTGTTTTGTTCAGTGTCCAGAAGCCCAGAGCAGAGTCACCTACAACCAGCCTGCTATCAATGAAGAGTGATCAGCCACCTGCTTTCAGCCAGGAACCATTACCAGATGACAATAAGGAAGTGGAGAGTTTGGACAGTGAGAATGCATTAAAGATCACACACAACCTTCTGGACAGAAGAAGTAAGACTGTGTTTCATACAATATTACAAAGAACGGTACAAAGGCCCTTATAAAACACACACACAAACTTATGAGTCCCAACTCTCATTGTTTTCCTACAGGTCAAACTCTGCTGACAGTCCAACAAGACATTAAGGCTAAACTGAAACACAAGTATCAACACATATCTGAAGGAATTGGACACCATGGAAACCAAAGTCTGTTCAAGGACATCTACACAGAGCTCTACATCACAGAGGGTGGAAGTGGAGGGCTCAATAATGAACATGAGGTTAGACAGATAGAGATGGCATCCAAGAAACAAACCACACAAGAGACACCAATCAAATGCAACGACATCTTCAAGCCTTTACCTGGACAAGACAAACCTATCAGAACTGTGCTGACAAAAGGAATCGCTGGCATTGGAAAAACAGTCTCTGTGCAGAAGGTCATCCTTGACTGGGCAGAGGGAAAAGCAAATCAGGATGTTAATTTCATGTTTCCTCTTCCTTTCCGTGATCTGAACCTGAAAATGGACCAATACAGTCTGATGCAACTTCTTTCCCACTACTTCTCAGAGCTGAAAGAGATAGACAGCATTGAAGATGGTGAAACCAAAACTGTTTTCATTTTTGATGGTCTGGATGAGTGTCGACTTCCTCTAGACTTCAAAAACAATGAGAAGTGCTGTGATGTCACGAAGCCAACCTCAGTAGATGTGCTGCTGACAAACCTCATTGAAAAGAATCTGCTTCCCTCTGCTCTCCTCTGGGTAACCTCAAGGCCTGCAGCAGCCAATCAGATCCCTCCTGAGTGTGTTGACCAGGTGACAGAGTTACGAGGGTTCAATGATCCACAGACGGAGGAGTACTTCAGGAAGAAAATCACAGATCAGAACATGGCCAATGAAATCATCAAACACATGAAGAAATCAAGGAGCCTCCACATCATGTGCCACATACCAGTCTTCTGTTGGATATCAGCCACTGTCCTTGAGATGATGCTGAAAGTGGCAGAGAAGGATGAAGTCCCCAAAACTCTGACCCAGATGTACTCACACTTCATACTCATCCAAATCATTGTGAAGAACAGGAAGTACAACAAAGCCAAAGAGACAAACCCAAAGGAACTGTCTCAGTCAGACAAAGAGATGATCCTGAAACTGGCAAAGCTGGCTTTCCAACAGCTGCAGAAGGGCAACCTGATCTTCTATGAGGAGGACCTGAGAGAGTGTGACCTTGATGTCACAGAGGCATCAGAGTACTCAGCATTGTGTACAGAGATCTTTAAAGAAGAATCTGGGCTGTACCAAGAGAAGGTCTACAGCTTTGTACATCTGAGCATTCAGGAGTTTCTAGCAGCAGTTCATGCTTTAGAATCATGTCTGGACAAGAAGGAAAATGTTTTCCCTCCTAAAGCAGTCACTAGTGATGATGATGATGATGTCACTAAGAGTCAAGATAATTATGAAAAGAGCCGATTCAAATTCTGGTCAGACAAGTTGAAGTCAGACAAGTTGAAGTCAGACAAGTTGAAGTCAGACAAGTTGAGGTCAGACAAGTTGTCTGACTTACACAGGACAGCAGTGGACCAGGCCTTGAAGAGTAAGAATGGACACCTGGACCTGTTCCTCCGCTTCCTTCTGGGTCTCTCACTGGAGTCCAATCAGAATCTGTTACGAGGCCTTCTGACACAGACAGGAAGTACAACACAGACCAATGAGGAAACAGTCAGGTACCTTTCAGACAAGATCGAGGAGGAATCCTCACCAGAAAGGATCATCAACCTGTTCCACTGTCTGAATGAACTTGGTGCCAACTCTCTAGTTGAAGACATGCAGACCTCCCTGCGATCAGGAACTCTTTCAGAAACAAGACTAAAACCTGACCAATGTTCAGCCCTGGCCTACCTGTTACTGATGTCAGAGGAGGTGCTGGAGGAGTTTGACCTGAAGACATACAACACATCAGAGGAAGGTTATCAGAGGTTGCTGCCGGTAGTGAAAACCTGCAGGAGAGCACGGTAAGTTCTGTTATTGAGTTGATGTTTACAGTATCATTATAATGAAGGATTTGTATATCTAACAGATTATCTCCTCTCTCCAGACTGGATCACTGTAAACTCACATATAAATCCTGTGAGACTCTGGCCTCAGCTCTGCAGACACCAAACTCCCCCCTGAGAGAACTGGACCTCAGCTACAATGACCTGGGAGACAGAGGAGTGGAGCTGCTCTGTGTTGGACTAACCAGTCCATGCCACAACATACAGACACTAGTGTGAGTTAACTTTCTTCAGTATGACTTATTATGTGGATGTTTTAAACATGTGTTAATCATGTGCTCTTCTGCCCTCTAGTCTGGGTCAATGTGGTCTGACAGAGGGTTGCTGTTCACATCTGGCCTCTGTCCTGAGTTCACCAAACTCACAACTGAAACAACTGGAGCTGAGAGACAATGACCTGCAGGACTCAGGAGTTACACTGCTGTCTGCTGGACTGGAGGATCCAGACTGTAAACTACACACACTGGGGTAAGTACAGCTGTTTCTGTCAGGTCAGTACTGAGCTTAGTAAAACAAATACTCTGAAAATCTGATGTTTTATCACAATGTTTGTGTCATGGACAAATGTATGGGTGACCTACAAGATGATTGACAGCAGTACACCAACCTAGACAGCTGGTGTGTGTTTCTCTGTAGGCTGTCTGGCTGTTTGGTCACAGAGGAGGGCTGTGCTGCTCTGTCTTCAGCTCTGAGTTCAAACCCCTCCCACCTGAAAGAGCTGGACCTGAGCTACAATCACCCAGGAGACTCTGCAGGGGGACTGCTTTCAGCTGCTCTGGTTGATCCCACATATAAACTGATGAAGCTGAAGTAAGTCAGAATAGATGTCCTAATAGTGTGAGCAGCGGTTGTGTCATATGTAGTGTAGTAGGGTCAGTAACATGAGGACATGATGGTAGAATTAAGGGGAATTTACCCAGCAGGCTTAGCACTCCAACACAGCATACATCATCCCCACATGAATACTCTTCTTCTGCATCTCTGATATCCTGTTGGAATTGTACTCTGTTCTGTATGCAGTAGGTAGGATAGAATACCTGTATGTCTCTAGTAATGAATTGTACTCCGTTCTGTATGCAGTAGGTAGGATAGAATACCTGTATGTCTCTAGTAATGAATTGTACTCCGTTCTGTATGCAGTAGGTAGGATAGAATACCTGTATGTCTCTAGTAATGAACTTGGATAGTGCACCAGGACACAACAATATGGTTTAAATGTTGACTGCTTTATTAGGTCTTTGTCAGTCAATAACCTGTTTCTCCTACAGTGTGGATCATGGTGGAGAGTGCAGGCTGAAATCAGGGCTGAGGAAATGTAAGTCTCTTCAATCCTAATTAACTGCATATTCAGAACTATAGTAACATAGTAACTAATCAATACTTGTTCTGTTCATACAATAAAACATTTTATATGAAGATGTGGTTTGATTAAACTCTCCTTTTGTCTACAGATGCCTGTCATCTCACCCTGGACCCAAATACAGCAAACCCAAACCTGATACTGTCTGAGGGGAACAGGAAGGTGACATGGGTGGAAAAGAAGCAGCATTATGAAGACCATCCAGACAGATTTGACTATCATTGCCAAGTTGTCTGCAGTGAAGTCATTTCTGGATGTCGTTATTACTGGGAGGTGGAGAGGGATGGTGACTGGGCTGACATTGGTGTGGTGTACAAAGGAATGAAGAGGAAGGGAAGGGAGGATGACAGTTGGATTGGACTCAATAGGAAGTCCTGGTGTTTATACTGCTATGACAGTGCTTATGAATTTATCCATGCTGGAGTCAACAGATCCATCTCTGGTCCTGTTTCTAAAAGAGTTGGAGTGTATCTGGACTGGCCAGCTGGTACTTTGTCCTTCTATAGTGTGTCCTCCTCTGGTACACTGACACACCTCTACACAGAACACACCACATTCACTGAACCCCTCCATCCTGGATTTGGGGTTTACTCCTCCTCCTCAGTGACCCTGTGTCAGATAGATGACCAACACATTCAGAGGTGAGTCATAGCAATGTTTCATCATTTGTTTTCCTCTGGAATCATTTCTACAGTTCGATTAGTTGTTTGTTTTAATGTGTTCTGTTGGACCCACAGACAGTTAGATTAGTAGTAGTGGTGTGTTTTAATGTGTTCTGTTGGACCTACAGACAGTTAGATTAGTAGTAGTGGTGTGTTTTAATGAGTTCTGTTGGACCTACAGACAGTTAGATTAGTAGTAGTGGTGTGATTTAATGTGTTCTGTTGGACCTACAGACAGTTAGATTAGTAGTAGTGGTGTGTTTTAATGTGTTCTGTTGGACCTACAGACAGTTAGAATAGTAGTAGTGGTGTGTTTT